>NW_026725448.1:0-62471 GCF_029784015.1 Lycium ferocissimum
TAACAACATCATTTCCATACATTCAAGAAAACATATTGGATCTCATTAGGCTCAAATCAGCCCCTCCATCATACAACACTACCCGAAATCTTCCAAGTTCAACAAGGACAACGACAACACATTTCTACCTTCTAAATTCATGAGCTACATCCACAATTCCATACATTACAACGTGATCTTTACAATTATGAGAAAACATAGTAAAATCATATTGACTTTCAAAACAGCTCACAACAATTGCAACACCAACATAAGTCATTAAACCTCCATTTCATCACATAATCCGCAACAAATAACCACCAAAATACGACATAAAATGTGTTCATCATACCTACACCAATTCAGCCCACATTCGGCCAAGCTTCAACATACATACTTCCATGGGTTTCATTCATTTTTCTACACATTACAACAACCAACATGCTAAACAAATTCACTTCATCACCCTATACAACACACACCTACACACGGCTCTAGCACACACACACACGGTTACAACACCAACACACCACAATTCCATGAACTTCATTCATCTTTCTACATATCACAACATGCATATACACCTACAAAACATTAAAAGAAGATTGAACCTCACCCTCTCCATCTCTCTTTGTCTCTCGGCTAGGACTTGCTTGGCAAGGAAGAATGTTTTTCTTGCTCCAACAATTATTCCACGTCGACGAGGACCTTCAACTTAGTAAGAAAGCATGAAGAAACCATTTTTTTCTTGATCACTCTCCATGGCCAAGATTCGCCAGTACCCCTTCTCCATAGCCGTGGCTCTCTTTTTTTCCTTCTACTTGTTTCTTGAAATTTCTTAAGGCTAAAATGATGACTTCCTTCACACACACACATATATATATATATATTTGGGAGCACATGGCTGGTCATGTGCCCCCTTAGGGCCGGTTTCCTCCTTCTTTTTTTTGTCTTCAATTTTCTTCAATTTTCTAGAATTTTCTTCAAATAAAAAGACAACTAATTCCTTGACTTGGTCAACTTTTGCCCACATATTTGTATATCTTGCACCATAAGATGAACACATACCCACTTTAATGGCTAGAATTTATTGGCCATTTCATGGAAATTATTTTCCAACTTTTAGCCTCCAATTTTTTTTTCCATAATGCATTCTTAGTCCCAAATCTTTCCTTAATGCTTCCTTACAATAAAATCATAAACCATTTGTCATAGCACAAAGTCGAGAAATAACCTTGTCCATAATTCTTCGCAACCAACTTAAAATATTCCGACGTGCGAAATGCGAGATATAACAAGAACTTTCCAAGCTCAACCTGTAGTGGAAACAGCATCAGCTTGCCTTACAACATTTGTACCATTTTTTTTTCACCTGAACTTTATTACCCTGTCCGATTAATGCCTTCCAATATGTCACAACGTCGATTCGTTGGGATTCAATATAGCCATGTATGAGATGTCATATACATACGTATACATCATCACTACCATCTTATTCACAAAATATTTCCAACACTATTCGACTTATCTTGTTTCTAAGGCTGCAATGCACCTTCCTTCTTTTTCACTGGTTCAGTCTGCCTCGTTCTACACGACCTCTTAAGGTTTCTGCCCGCTCTGCAGACTCTAATTTTCCTTAGATTAACCTAGCTTCTTATTTGCTTCATACGCCTGAATTTTGTAAGACTTTCAGAAAACTTCCCAGGGGGTCACCCATCCTAAAATTGCTCCCCCTCCAGCACGCTTAACTTTGGGACTCTGACGAAATTTGATGCTCTAACGTCAATATGACCGCGTCGACCTTGCCACATGACCTTCAGCACATAATCTGGAGTAAATTGGAGTCTTAACAAATTTCAAAACGTCCTCATAACACATCTCCCGACGAATTAGAAAGGATCTCTTACTTCGACCAATAATTATCTAATACTTGTAGGCATTCCAAATTCCCGGTTTGGTGGCATTTACATTCAACGATAAGTGTCCAAAATTCTCTTGAAATAGTATCTTTACCTCAACCAATACCATCTACCTCCTGTGATGAAATTACATTGCGCCATCTACTCCCTAAGCCTACCGTCTTGTCGCTTAAAGATTCCATTATTTTTGAGGTGAAATCGTGTGCACGCAGTACCCCCCCTTATGCTTTATACCTTTTTACCCTTACCATGTATCCAACGCAGGCTTCCAACTCACTCAGAACACACCTAGTTCGTCTCAATGACGATCTCATCTTATCACCATATCGTCGCACTACCCTTGACTTCATAACTATGTATTCCCCTTTTTGTTCTCTATTCGTACTCACTCAATTACGTTTATCTTGGGTACTCCTTTAGTATCCCTTTACTGTATTCCTTCAGTCCATGTCTATCCTTTCTTTTTGGCGCACGAGGAATTTTACAATACCGCCATATCTTCGGAAAATACTACACCTACATAACCCCTTTCTCGCTTTCAAAACATATTCTGTTCCTCCCTATTTGTTCTTATCATACCAATCATTCCCTAGCACTCATTCTACCTCGTTATTCACCTTTCTATGATTTGGCCTGTCACAGTTCTGTCGCTGTTATTACCCGTGTTCATGGCTACACATGTCGCCATCTATTACTGCACTGTTATCTTACTTGCCTTTCTTTTCATCTCCTCCTCTCTATTTTTTTGTGCTCGCTATCGTTTCCGTTATCTCGTAACTTCTATTCTATACTTTCCCTATAGAAGAACTTCGTAAATTCCTCTTCCTCTTTTTTTTTTTTTCTTCCACTAACTCACCTTCATACTTGAGTCACACAGATCACGTCATATCTATTAGTCACTTCCTCGCTAAGCCTTGCTCATTCTCATAACATTCCTTACTATATTCACATAATATCTTGTTCGTAGTCGGCCTTATAGTGTCGCACTTCTTAACTTTTTGCCCTTTCCGGTCAATCTTATCTTTAATATCTCACAAGCTGTCTTGTCGGTACATTCATATCCGTCACAATTCTCTCTCTTTTTTCTTTGTACTCTGGTCTCAATTGTACTATTATTTCTTCTGGCTATAACTCTCGTTATAAGTTATCCATGCTTATCAATTCAGTTGGTACCTTACTATAACACTCCATCAAGCTTTGCCAATCTCTTCTAACTCATCTCTTAATATCACAAGCCCTTTCCAATTCCTTTTTACCATGTCGATACCGACCTCTTAATTACCACTACCGCCAATTCAGTAATTAATTTATTTTTCGAGGTCAGCCATACTTGCAACTTAGTCAAATCATATTCTTACTGTTAACACAAAAGGCATGTCGCAAACGCATACCCCATTCTTGTCTTATTTCCTGGAAAAATTTCGGCAGAGTTTCATCTATATTTCTTACTATCTCAAAACCTGCACGCAGGAAATACCAACAATGCCATAGCGCTCCCAGTGTCAATAATAGTATAAAAATGATGGACTTACCTCGTGTGTCCAACTCGAACCCTATTTACTTTTTGTTACACTTTCCTATTTACTTTCATATCTTTCAATAGCATCAATACTTTTCGGTTTTCAACTTTTACTTTTTAACTCGTAGTACGAGGGGATCGTTACACACCCGTTAACTAGAAGTAGCATACGAATAACTTGGCTTCGCGCGATCTAAGAACAAATAACATATACGTACGTTTATGAGTGTGGAAAGGTGAAACGTCGCCCCAAAGCTGTCACAAATATACATATGCCGTCGGGCACCCGTACACATAACTAGAAGTAGCATACGAATAACTTGTTCGGAAAAAATATCACATATGAGCCATAAATATAAGGCTATCATATCATATAGCCGGTAAGGGGGGGACGTCCGTATCGCAAATCCCACAGACACAACTGAACAGAGATTACCCACAACCCACACATATATGTCTACAGACCTCTAAGAATAATGACAAAATCATATGACGGGACAGGGCCCCGCCGTACCCGTGAATAAACATATACATATATGCAATAACAGAATCTGGACCAAAACATAGGCTCCCGAACAAGAGAGCGCTCCAAAACAGCTGAACGGGAATCCTAAGCTGGTGGATTATCCAAGTAAGTACCTGTACCTGCGCGGCATGAAACGCAGCCCCCGAAGAAAGGGGGTCAGTACGGAATATGTACTGAGTATGCAAAGCATGAAATATAGTAAACAAGATCATAGTTAAAGCCAGAAGTACAGAAAGTAAATGCAATATCCAAAAATATCAAAATGCTTACTCATAAAAACACAAATCATGCATGGGGCTCTTAGAACTATGGTCGCCCGCCTGTCAGTGGCGCCATAACACATCATACTCCAGAAGATTTCATATCTCCGAAACCCGACATATCACATAACACACCGTAACGCCGTAACACATCATACGCCAAATATACTCGGTACCCGGCCCTCTAATGAGGGGCTCGGCGAACCGGACACATCATACTCCGGAATATATCATAGTGCGCACGAAACATAACCGGCCCGGGACTCGGTGAAGGAGGTAATAACAGAATGCACGAGCAGAGTCGTGAGCAACTATATGCAATTTAAAATACTTTCAAAGACTCAATAGAACATTCAAAATGAATCATCATTTAAAAATCAAGACGATAGTCAAATCAAGTTTCTTCCGAATGTCGTTCGAGGGTATATCAAATAGAACTTTAGGACTCATAAATACGTATCAAACCATATGAAATAACTTATGGGAATTAGGGGCATAATCGTCATTACAAACTTAATAGAGAAGTAAGTGATCGATGCTCGAGGGTTAAGACGATAGTCACACTAAATCCTTTCAAAAGTCGTTAATACTACACAGGGGAAAGTCTCGGGGCCCACGGACGAGTATCCAACCAATCCGAGTCCATTTATGAAAGTTGGAGACCTTGTTCATTTTAGAATCTCCTACGAACGTTTCGAAGCGATCCGAGCTCGTCTATGAAAGTTACGATTGTTCGTAGTTACGAAACCTTTTTGGAATAAAAGCCTTTATAAAACCTTTGAAACCCAAATCATATAAAAACATAAGGATCATGGTTCGACTGCATTAAGAGGGCCAACATTAAGAAATGAATAAGAATCGTACACAAGCTCGGACCTTAAGAATGGAGTTACCCCGAGACTCGTATCACAATCTACTTACGACTAAGACATGCCACAAGAAAGAAAGAGTAAGCTTCACATACCTCGTCCGCTTCCTAGATTAATCCAAACTTACGTCTTGGCTTCTCCAAAATCTACAATAACACCATTAGACGCCCAACATTAGTCGTAAGCTCTTAGAAATCCAATTCTAAACTAGCACTCCATTTACGTAAATTTGGGCAAAGCATTTCCCCTGTAAATTCAACATCCCCGAGATTTCAACTCGGCTAAATCTTCAACAACAATACCAACAACCATTCTAACAACATCAATAATTAATTCAAAAGGCATTCTACCATCAATAACTCTTTTCTACATATTTCGACGACATTCCATTTTTATTCAAATTAACCACACACTCTCAAGCCAACACTAATGCACACACATTCAAATACTAATCCAAAATTACTCAAACAAGATTCAAGAACACGTCAAACAATCTACACAATGTCCAAACGGCCCAACCAAGGGGCAATGCCACCCGAAACCTTCCAAATTCAATCAAAATTACTACAACACATTTCTTTCTTCCAAATTCATAAACTACATCAACATTCCACACATTAACAACATTAACCACAATATCGCAAAAACTATATTAAAATTACATTATCTTCTCCAACAACCTACAAACGATTCCAACTTCCATTTAAATCATTAAACCATCATTTTCATTATGGAATCCATGCAACAACAACCAAAAACATTAAATAAAATTAGTTCTCCACTTCTACACAACACCATATACACACGGCCACACACTCCAACATGACTATTTTCATGAATTTCATCCTTTTCCACACACTACAACATGCATAAACCATCCACAACATATGAAAAGAGGATTAAAACTTACCTTTTTCCTTTGTTCTTCACTCGGCCAAGGTGAGGTTTTGCAAGAACAAAAGCTTTGCTTGATTCAACAACTACTTCATGTTGTTTAGGACCTTCCAATTAGTAGAAAACCTAGAAGAAAATAATTTTTGATGGTCAATTTTCCATGGCCATGTTCGGCTTCATGGCCGATATCCCCCTCTCTTTTTCTCCATTTTTTTCTCCAAGTTTCTAGACTAAAAATGATGAATTAAGCTTGCTTTGTCATCTATTATATGCATACATGATTCATCCATGTGTCCATGGCCCACACATGGCTTGGATGAATTTAATTTGGCCAAGTCATGTGTGGGAACCACACCTAGGTCCCACGGCCAAGTGGCCTTATTTGGCTATTTCATGAAAATTAATTAACTTTCCATAATTCACTTTTAACCCCAAATTTTTCTTATTCCAAATTTACCCTTAACACTCCATACCAATGAAAATATGAATATGCAACTTGTGCATTAAAACAAAATCGAAGGTCAAAATTCTCAACCTCGTATCCCGAAATGGTCTTGTCCTTAACTTTTCGTGGTTAACCCGGATTATCCCATTGTACAAAATACGGGATATAACATCCTCCCCCCCTTTAGAACATTCGTCCTCGAATGTTAAACTAGCCTTACGGGGTCTCATAAGCACTTCGGGGGAGTCTCTTTCGTGGCTGTCACATACAGTTCATTAATCAATCGACACAACCTATTCGGGAAATTAGATTACCTGGAGACATAGGAAACAAGTAGGAATACGTATTCTTCATCTCTTTCCTGATATTGTTCCGTCACAATACCTTAACGAAAACCACATCTTTAATACGCAGCTTTCTCACCCGCCGATCTAGTATGGCTATTGTTTCGCGTAGAATGACTTTTCTGGTGCCTGGATACTATCTCTGGAATATACTCTGGAGGGATCGCCTATACCTTTACGAAGCACTGACAAGTAGAAGACTGGACGCATGCCTCCAACTCGGGTGGTAGATATAATCCATAGGCAGCTTTGCCTACCTTACGGACGATCTGATAAGGCCCAACATACCTCGGACTCGGGCTGAGCTTCCTTTTTCTGCCGAACTTCATAACACCCTTCATGGGTGACACTTCCAAAGATACCCAATCGTCGACCTGGAATTCTAGGTGTCGACGTCGAGCATCCTATATATGACTTCGTTGCCTCCGAGTCGCTAATAACCGCTCCCGAATGAGTTTCACTTTGCCGCCTACTTGCCGAATCATACCCGGCCCCAATTAATTTAGTTTTACCAACATTGGACCAGCCAATCGGTGTTCGCACCTTCGCCATACCGAGCCTCATACGGCTATCTGGATGCGAGAATAGTAGCTATTATTATCGGCAACTCCCGTAAGTGGCAGACGATTATTCTAGCTACCTCTGAAATCAATAACGTAGGCCCGCAACATGTCCCTTAGCGTTTGAATAGCACACTTGGCCTGCACGTCAGACTGAGGGCGGCATGCCGTGCTAAGACTCACTTCCGGTTTAAGGATCAGCGTCATTGGTCCCTACATCCTTGTCACTACTTACCTTTACATTCCGAGTGCTTATCCAATATAACTTTGTCGCTAGTAAGTATGATGGTTAGGTATACACGAAATGGTCCTGCCCCCTTCACTACCCTTCGCAGTACTGCTATACTTATGGCAACTCGTAATTCGAGTTTAAATTGAATCTTCGGGCTCTTGCCACAATTTCCTTTAGCTTTCTGCCACAATTGTTTCTTTAACCTTTATCCCTCGAATCTTACCCTACAACCCGAAAGCATAGGGCTACGAAAATCCTTACTCCTTTACGATTCTCTCATAACACAGGTACACGTGTCTTCGACTTCCTTATATTGGCGATCGTTTCGGACTCTAGCTCCAAGTTTATAAATTTCCCTTTCTGGAGCACGAGAACGTCATAATTCTCTTTCAAGTTCAATATGTTCTCCCCCCCTTTATTAAGGAGGTCCTTATGCACCAACAGTTTTTAGATTTCCATCGTCTCGGCACTTATCTTTCGAGAATTAGAAACCTCTTATCATCGTTGCACGGCCTAATCAACCTTTTCTTTACTTCTCATTTCTCGTTGTGGTCACTACCCTTTCATTCCACTTGTCGAAGTCTGTTCTCTAACCTCATACATTCCTCTCTTATCCCATCCTATCACACTCTATCCCTCTCACACGCCTAACCTCGAATTTTTATCGCCTCTCTTGGAGGCTTTACTTCCTCTTGTTTCTTATTCATTCGCTTTGTTCCCGACATTTTGGTCACTTCATCTACCATCTACTCACTTTTTTTTTTCGGATATCATTGTATTAGAACTTTCCAAGCTCAACCTGTAGTGGAAACAGCATCAGCTTGCCTTACAACATTTGTACCATTTTTTTTCACCTGAACTTTATTACCCTGTCCGATTAATGCCTTCCAATATGTCACAACGTCGATTGCTGGGATTCAATATAGCCATGTATGAGATGTCATATACATACGTATACATCATCACTACCATCTTATTCACAAAATATTTCCAACACTATTCGACTTATCTTGTTTCTAAGGCTGCAATGCACCTTCCTTCTTTTTCACTGGTTCAGTCTGCCTCGTTCTACACGACCTCTTAAGGTTTCTGCCCGCTCTGCAGACTCTAATTTTCCTTAGATTAACCTAGCTTCTCATTTGCTTCATACGCCTGAATTTTGTAAGACTTTCAGAAAACTTCCCAGGGGGTCACCCATCCTAAAATTGCTCCCACTCCAGCACGCTTAACTTTGGGACTCTGACGAAATTTGATGCTCTAACGTCAATATGACCGCGTCGACCTTGCCACATGACCTTCAAGCACATAATCTGGAGTAAGTTGAAGTCTTAACAGGTTTCAGAACGCTCTCATAACACATCTCCCTCCGAATTAAAAAGGGTCTCTTACTTCGACCCAATAATTATTTAATACTTGTAGTTATTCCAAATTCTCAGTTAGGTGGCATTTATATTCCAACGATAAGTGTCCAAAATTCTCTTGAAATAGTATCTTTACCTCAACCGATACCATCTACTTCCTTTGATGAAATTACATTGCACCATCTATTCCCTAAGCCTACCGTCTTGTCGCTTAAAGATTCCATTATTTTTTAGGTGAAATCGTGTGCACGCAGTACCCCCCTTATGCTTTATACCTTTTTACCCTTACCATGTATCCAACACAGGCTTCCAACTCACTCAGAACACACCTAGTTCGTCTCAATGACGATCTCATCTTATCACCATATCGTCGCACTACCCTTGACTTCATAACTATGTATTCCCCTTTTTGTTCTCTATTCGTACTCACTCAATTACGTTTATCTTGGGTACTCCTTTAGTATCCCTTTCATCGTATTCCTTGATCCATGTCTATCCTTTTCTTTTTGGCGCACGAGGAATTTTACAATACCGCCATATCTTCCGGAAAATACTACACCTACATAACCCCTTTCTCGCTTTCAAAACATATTCTGTTCCTCCCTATTTGTTCTTATCATACCAATCATTCCCTAACACTCATTCTACCTCGTTATTCACCTTTCTATGATTTGGCCTGTCACGCGTTCCGTTGCTGTTATTACCCGTGTTCATGGCTACACATGTCGCCATCTATTACTGCACTGTTATCTTACTTACCTTTCTTTTCATCTCCTCCTCTCTATTTTTTTTTGTGCTCGCTATCGTTTCCGTTATCTCGTAACTTCTATTCTATACTTTCCCTGTAGAAGAACTTCATAAATTCCTCTTCCTCTCTCTTTCTTTTTTTTTCTTCCACTAACTCACCTTCATACTTGAGTCACACAAGATCACGTCATATCTATTAGTCACTTCCTCGCTAAGCCTTGCTCATTTTCATAACATTCCTTACTATATTCACATAATATCTTGTTCGTAATCGGCCTTATAGTGTCGCACTTCTTAACTTTTTGCCCTTTCCGGTCAATCTTATCTTTAATATCTCACAAGCTGTCTTGTCGGTACATTCATATCCGTCACAATTCTCTCTCTTTTTTCTTTGTACTCTGGTCTCAATTGTACTATTATTTCTTCTGGCTATAACTCTCGTTATAAGTTATCCATGCTTATCAATTCAGTTGGTACCTTACTATAACACTCCATCAAGATTTGCCAATCTCTTCTAACTCATCTCTTAATATCACAAGCCCTTTCCAATTTCTTTTTACCATGTCGATACCGACCTCTTAATTACCACTACCGCCAATTCAGTAATTAATTTATTTTTCGAGGTCAGCCATACTTGCAACTTAGTCAAATCATATTCTTACTGTTAACACAACCTCTCAAGGCATGTCGCAAACGCATACCCCATTCTTGTCTTATTTCCTGGAAAAATTTCGGCAGAGTTTCCTCTATATTTCTTACTATCTCAAAACTTGCACGCCGGAAATACCAACAATGCCTCACAGGGCCAACACATATACATACATATCATATCATATCGTAGCCACACGCGGGGCTCCCGCATCAATAACAAGATCAAAAAATAAAAATGATGGACTTACCTCGTATGTCCAACTCGAACCCACACCCGTTACACTTTCCTATTTACTTTTCTCTTTCGGTTTTCAACTTTACATTTCAATCATACTTTAATGCCTTAGCCGACATATGCCTTCGTACCTTTGCTTACCTGCGTGCTTGTATCTTCCAATGTCGTCAATCGCTTTCTTCTGTCGATATCGTTCTTCTGCTGAAATTAAGAGTTAGTACGAGGAATCTCATTTCCTATGACTTGGCTCTATCGCACGATCTAAGACAGAAAAAGGGTCACTGATTCCTAAATGCCCCGCAACCTCCTGTTTATGAGTGTGGCCGGCTTCACACCATAAACAAGACTCTGCCGGACACGGTCTGTAGACAATCCGAGGACGAACCGCTCTGATACCACTTTTGTCACGACCCAACCCCGTAGGCCGCGACTAGTGCCCGAACTGGGCACCCGTACACACCCGTTAACTAGAAGTAGCATACGAATAACTTATTCAGTAACCAAATAACATATACGTACAGAAAGGTGAAACGTCGCCCCAAAGCCGTCACAAATATATATATATTGTCATAACTTCCGTTGAGAAAATATCACATATGAGCGGTAAGGCTATCATAATATAGGGGGGACGTCAAATCGCAAATCCGACGTACACACCGAATAGATTACCCACAACCCACACATATATGTCTACGTACCTCTAAGAATAATGACAAAATCATATGACGGGACAGGCCCCGCCGTACCCGTGAATAAACATATACATATATGCAATAACGAATCCGGACCAAAACATAGGCTCCCGAACAAGAGAGCGCTCCAAAAAATTCGAACGGGAATCCTAAGCCGGTGGATTATCCAAGTAAGTACCGTACCGCGCGGCATGAAACGCACCCCCCGAAGAAAGGGGGTCATGACGGAATATGTACCGAGTATGCAAAGCATGAAATATAGTAAACAAGATCATAGTTAAAGCCGAAGTACGTAAAGTAAATGCAATATCCAAAAATATCAAAATGCTTACTCATAAAAACACAAATCATGCATGGGGCTCTTAGAACTATGGTCGCCCGCCTGTCAGTGGCGCCATAACACATCATACTCCAGAAGATTTCATATCTCCGAAACCCGACATATCACATAACACACCGTAACGCCGTAACACATCATACGCCAAATATACTCGGTACCCGGCCCTCTAATGAGGGGCTCGGCGAACTGGACACATCATACTCCCGAATATATCATAGTGCGCACGAAACATAACCGGCCCGGGACTCGGTGAAGGAGGTAATAACAGAATGCACGAGCAGAGTCGTGAGCAACTATATGCAATTTAAAATACTTTCAAAGACTCAATAGAACATTCAAAATGAATCATCATTTAAAAATCAAGACGATAGTCAAATCAAATTTCTTCCGAATGTCGTTCGAGGATATATCAAATAGAACTTTAGGACTCATAGATACGTATCAAACCATATGAAATAACTTATGGGAATTAGGGGCATAATCGTCATTACAAACTTAATAGAGAAGTAAGTGATCGATGCTCGAGGGTTAAGACGATAGTCACACTAAATCCTTTCAAAAGTCGTTAATACTACACAGGGGAAAGTCTCGGGGCCCACGGACGAGTATCCAACCAATCCGAGTCCATTTATGAAAGTTGGAGACCTTGTTCATTTTAGAATCTCCTACGAACGTTTCGAAGCGATCCGAGCTCGTCTATGAAAGTTACGATTGTTCGTAGTTACGAAACCTTTTTGGAATAAAAGCCTTTATAAAACCTTTGAAACCCAAATCATATAAAAACATAAGGATCATGGTTCGACTGCATTAAGAGGGCCAACATTAAGAAATGAATAAGAATCGTACACAAGCTCGGACCTTAAGAATGGAGTTACCCCGAGACTCGTATCACAATCTACTTACGACTAAGACATGCCACAAGAAAGAAAGAGTAAGCTTCACATACCTCGTCCGCTTCCTAGATTAATCCAAACTTACGTCTTGGCTTCTCCAAAATCTACAATAACACCATTAGACGCCCAACATTAGTCGTAAGCTCTTAGAAATCCAATTCTAAACTAGCACTCCATTTACGTAAATTTGGGCAAGCATTTCCCTGTAAATTCAACATCCCCGAGATTTCAACTCGGCTAAATCTTCAACAACAATACCAACAACCATTCTAACAACATCAATAATTAATTCAAAAGGCATTCTACCATCAATAACTCTTTTCTACATATTTCGACGACATTCCATTTTTATTCAAATTAACCACACACTCTCAAGCCAACACTAATGCACACACATTCAAATACTAATCCAAAATTACTCAAACAAGATTCAAGAACACGTCAAACAATCTACACAATGTCCAAACGGCCCAACCAAGGGGCAATGCCACCCGAAACCTTCCAAATTCAATCAAAATTACTACAACACATTTCTTTCTTCCAAATTCATAAACTACATCAACATTCCACACATTAACAACATTAACCACAATATCACAAAAACTATATTAAAATTACATTATCTTCTCCAACAACCTACAAACGATTCCAACTTCCATTTAAATCATTAAACCATCATTTTCATTATGGAATCCATGCAACAACAACCAAAAACATTAAATAAAATTAGTTCTCCACTTCTACACAACACCATACACACACGGCCACAACTCCAACATGACTATTTTCATGAATTTCATCCTTTTCCACACACTACAACATGCATAAACCATCCACAACATATGAAAAGAGGATTAAAACTTACCTTCTTCCTTCCACTTCTTCACTCGGCCAATGTGAGGTTTTGCAAGAACAAAAGCTTTGCTTGATTCAACAACTACTTCATGTTGTTTAGGACCTTCCAATTAGTAGAAAACCTAGAAGAAAATAATTTTTGATGGTCAATTTTCCATGGCCATGTTCGGCCAGCTCCCCTAGCCGAACCTCCCCCTCTCTTTTTCTCCATTTTTTTCTCCAAGTTTCTAGACTAAAAATGATGAATTAAGCTTGATTTGTCATCTATTATATGCATACATGATTCATCCATGTGTCCATGGCCCACACATGGCTTGGATGAATTTAATTTGGCCAAGTCATGTGTGGGAACCACACCTAGGTCCCACGGCCAAGTGGCCTTATTTGGCTATTTCATGAAAATTAATTAACTTTCCATAATTCACTTTTAACCCCAAATTTTTCTTATTCCAAATTTACCCTTAACACTCCATACCAATGAAAAGATGAATATGCAACTTGTGCATTAAAACAAAATCGAAGGTCAAAATTCTCAACCTCGTATCCCGAAATGGTCTTGTCCTTAACTTTTCGTGGTTAACCCGGATTATCCCATTGTACAAAATATCCCATGAATTTATGGGATTTTTGAAATCTTGATCTTTTTTAAATCAAAGGTGATCCATCTCATTGACACTGGATGTTCATTTTATTTCCTCATCAAGAACCTTACAGAAGTTGTTTATTGACAACCCAAAATCTAGAAATATACATATTTCGAATAGGCTCCCAGCATTACAGGAGTAGGGTACACATTTCAGCTCTCAAAAATTGGCTGGGAGTAAGTGATTCGGTGCTACAATCTTCATGTACATTTCAGAGTTTAAGGAACATCAAAAGAGTAGCTACTCATAACTTGAGTGTCCCGAATGATTTTGTTCCTATTGTTTCTTTGTTTGCATGAAAGAAAGTTAAGATGGTTTATGTTGAATTATCCTCTCACTTCTCTAGGCAACTATTTGAAATTTGTGAACCATGTAGGTTGATTATATTTTAATCCACAGTTGGATAGTTTGTCAACAACATTATTACCTTCTCTAAAGTAATGTTGCACTTAACATTGTCAATTACCAAGCATGTCTCTAATCTTGTTGATGTCATCTTGTAGCTTCTAAGGTGCTGATATATCCTCATAATCCAATGTGAATCACATTCAATTTCTAGATTCCTAATCCCAATTGTAATGCACCATTCCACACCTGCCTTAGAGTGTCTCAGCAAAAAAAATTGAGTCTCTGTTCCCAAGGGCATAGCATAAGCCATTTCCAGATTTCCAAGATTGTTTTGATGATGCCTCCACCCCCACATTGTCCTGGATTGCCTTTAGAGCATCCATCTGTGTTCAGCTTCATCCAGCCAACTTCAGGTGCTATCCATTTCATTGCTACAGTAGTAGCACTGATCTTTGCCTTCTCCATCAGGTCAAAATAGTGACTGTTAGGATCGGGCTACTCCTACGAGCTCCAAGAATCTGTTTCTTGAAAAGTTTGCATACGAAAAAAATGCAGTGAAAATAGACAATCAACATAAGAATTTTCACGTGAAAACTCCTTGCTCAAAGGAATCATAAATTCCTATATGATTTTCCTAAAGTCTTCACTATAACCAAGCAGATAAACAGGCTTACAATCTTCTTGTCAAACCTAAGGGACCTATTTCTTCAATAGTCCATCTAAGCAACCTAGTTGCTAGGTGGTGATAAGTAACTTAACCAACGAACACCTGTTACACAATGTTTGCAAAGGTAATAGGTGGGAACTACAAAAGATCCTAATTACAACTGAAGAACTATGTAGATGAATCTTTATATGCTCGGGTTCTTTATTGTTTAGATATTTGGCTCTTCTTGAGATGAAAGTGTTGACTGTGCTCATGCTTCTCTCTTCGTTGGAGTATTTTGTTGTTGTAGCTTTGAATCTCTAGTGCTTGATCATGTTGTGTATATATAGTAGTAGTCGCCTCTTTAATGATTGAATCCAAAAAGGTTTTGGTTTCATAAATTGTACCCGTGAACCAAGCCTTGTTTGACTTGGATCTTCCTTTCTTTCTATGTTTATGTGTCGTCTTTCTTGTTCTCTATAATGCTAATTTCCATGTTTGTCAACTTATGCTATATTGTAGAATATTAGCATAGTTGAAATCCAACTCTTCATTGATTAGGAATCAGTCAATGTTCTATCTTCTCCAATGTTAGTCATGAATAGCTTGAGTCTCTAGTAGTGTAAGAACCAGTTCCTTTGACCAGTTCTTCTGAATGTTGTGACTACTTCACTTAGTCCTTTGGAACTCTGATTGGATTTCTGGTTCTTCAATTGATTCCTCTTTATATATCATGTTGATTGTCTCAGGTTCATTACCACCAACTACTCAACGGAATCCACTTCATGTATGGAGGGATCATGGGAAATTCTTTGTGTGCAATGATGTTGATTTGTTGGGTAGCTTTCAAGGTAATTATGTTGGAAGACATCCTAATTCCTTCAAACCTGCATTAACACCTGTCTTTCCAAACCTGCCAAATAATAACTACTAGTAAAACATGTAAAGCTGGCTTATGTACTTCGTTATGGTCTTTAACCATCCACCATGTAATCAACATTTGTCTAATACTTCTTTGGTCCATCCTAATGCCAAATAATTGGTTGAAATATTTCCAAACAGTTTTCCCAATAAAGCTATTCATGAAAAGATGCTCTTCATTTTCTAAAACCAGGGGATATACAACAATCACAATTAGGGGCCAAGCAAAAATTAAATCTCCCTCTATTAGAGTTAACAACAATCATATACCTACGCATTTTCCAAATAAAAAAGACAGCCTTGAAGGGAACTTTTTTAGCCAAAGAAAATTATTAATACGAGAAGAATTGGATTTATCTCTAACAATATTTCATGCTAATTTACTATTGAATATCCCATCTACACTAGCAGTCCAAATAGGTTGGTTATCAAGATTATGAGAGTGAATAATAATTTTCAGAATATTGTGCACCATGTCAGGAGGAAGTTGATTCAAAATTTTACCTATATTCCACTGACCATTGATGATATAGTCATAAACCTTTTGTTTAATAGAAGTAGAAGCACGAATATATAGGGAAAGTCTACACATACCTGATCAGTTGTCGTACCAAAATTTATAATTACCTTTGTTGATTTTCCTATGTAGTAGATGATCCACCTTGAATATGATGTTCTAAGTCTCCTCCAGGTTTGTTAATGTGTGCAATTCTAGATCTAGCCATAGAATGAATTCTTTAGGAGTATTCAGCTCTCATAAATTTTGTCCTTAAAGACACCTTAGTTCTAAAATGCAACCAAAGTTTGCAGGAGAATGAATCTAATATGTGTTCAAGTCTTCTAACTCCTATGCCACCCTCCATTAATGTTGGCTTACATAGGCTCTCCCACTTTGTCCCGTGATGCTTCTGTTTTCCTTTAGAACTTCCCTAAAAGAAATGTGCAAAGACCTTCTCAATTTGATTGAAAGACGTCCTGGGAGGTTCACAAATTGCTAGCATACGAAGGGGCATAGCAGATCGAACATGATTGATCAGTATTCTCTTTCTTCCTGTAGACAGCTAATTGCAGTTCCATGACCCCATTCTTTGGTAATTTTAGTGACCATGTATATAAAGTAATGTACCCTTTTCCTTCCATAGAATTGTGGGCATCCAAGATAATTGATAGCAAATACATTATGCTGGAATAAGAATACGGGCCACAATGTTTCTTCTTTTTTGTGGAATATGTTCATCCATAAGAAACAACTTTTGTTGATGTTGATGACTTGGCCTGAACTTGCTTCATACACGTTCAAAGCATGTCTATAAGGTTCAAAGTTGTTAATTTACTCTAATAGAAAATGATAATATCATCAGCATAAGATAAGTGATTTATCTTGGAAAATTATGATGCAAATTGAAGCCAATAAAACTTTAATTTTCAAGTCTAGATAAAATTTTAGCTACAATCACAAAAAGAAAAAGAGATGTAGAGGCCCCCTGTTTGACTCCTCTTCTAGACTTGAACTAACCATGTCTATCTCCATTCACCATGACGGTTTTTCATTTGTTGGAGATCAGCTTCCTGATGATTGTTATCCATTGATCTGCAAAAACTAATTTTCCCAAAACAACATACAAAAGGGACCATGAGAGTCTATCCAATGCTTTGTTCATATCCAATTTAATCACTAAAATATGCCTTTATTAGCTTGTCTAATGTCAAGGACAATTTCCTGTGCTAGTAAAATATTTTCATCAATAGTTCTTCCATTTATGAAGCCACTTTAGTTTTATGAAATTAAGTTGGGAAGAATTTTAGAAAGTCATCATTGAAAACCTTATAAACCTAAGGCTAATGGGATTGAAGTTCGCAAAAGATTGGGGATCTTCATTCTTAGGAAAGAGAACCAAACAAGTATAGGTGAAAAAAAATTGGCATTTGATCATAATCAAAAACAACTCTGACCATTTCTAGTAGGTCATTGACAATGATATCCCATGATTTTTGAAAAAACTTACTATTAAAACAACCAGGACCTGCAGAACTATTGTGATTGATGTCAAAAATGAAATTTTCACTTCTTCCATAGAAGGTCTAGCAAGAATGATTCAAGAGAAGAAGAAATCATAAGGAGAAATGGTGAAGATGACTCAGAAGTATTTTCAAAGTAAAGAGAGTTGCATACAAAACATATGAACCAAGTCTAATCATGTTCCAACATAGAACAAGAACATCATCAGAGTCAAAGAGCTAGACAAGGCTGAAGACATGATTTATTCCAGCAATGAGTAAATTCAATTGAAGAAGAAGACAGACATAGAGCAACACATGATCGATGAAATAGGTCTGTCAACATGTTCCATCATCTATCACAAAAGCTTACTCAAGATAGAGTCGTAGAAATGAATGAGAAGGGGATGACGAAGCAGGTTTGTGAACATATTCCATCTCAGAAAGTGCAGAGATTCAGAGGCAGACGAACTAGGTGGATGAAACAGGCTCGTGAACATGTTCTAGAATAAGTCCTACAACAACTAAGATTTGCATATTTATGGTAAAACATGGTCAAGTATGCGGATTACCTTGTCAGATTTGTTGGGATTAGTAAGACTTATACAAGAACAAGAAGCGGACTCAACAAGCGAAGAACCCAAATATAAAACAAACCCTAA
Organism: Lycium ferocissimum; assembly: GCF_029784015.1. Taxonomy (NCBI): domain Eukaryota; kingdom Viridiplantae; phylum Streptophyta; class Magnoliopsida; order Solanales; family Solanaceae; genus Lycium; species Lycium ferocissimum. The sequence continues at coordinate 18,541 of NW_026725448.1, forward strand.
CATATTATAGGCCAACTAGAAGAAGGTTTTATGTTTGCTAACCTGCTATACACTCAATGTTATGAATATCCAATTCTTACCAAGAAGAAGGTTTGCACACCCACAAAGAGAGAATTCAGAATATTGAGTGATCAAAAGATATATCAAGAATCCAGGAGTACGTCGCTAGTGCAAGAAGAAAGATTGAAGGAGTTGTTCTACTATATAATGTTTTCTCTTACGTCTAGAAAACATGTATTAGGTTGGGCCATCGAGTTATACTTTATCCTCTTTATTAGAAGCAATCAAGTTAGTACAAAAATGTTGAAAATTCAACTTCAAGTTGGAGATCAACTTGAAGGTTTCTTGCTAGTCAGAGGTTGATTAGAAAGATAGGAATTAGAGATTAGTTCCTAGGTTACAGAGGTTGTAACTTGAATTTGCAGAGGCTTATGGTTGTAGTGGAGTTTTGGGGAAAATCCTAAAGAGGTGTAGGTCATGGTTTTTGTCGCCTTTGTGAGCTGAGTGGTTTCCATGTAAAAATCACTGTGCTCTTTATTTACTTGCAATTTGTATTCTGCTAGATGCTAGCATAGAACAGGTAAAGTAACGTGTTCTATCCTTAGTTGAAACTCAGGTATTGTTCAGGATAGACACTTAGGTCGTACAACATCAACAATTGGTATCAGAGCAAGTTCTCCTCAAAAGGCTAACACGTTAGGAGAAGATCATCATAAGATTTGCACCATCTATGGGACTCAGTGAAGGAAGATCAATCAACAGGACACTATGTTTCAATGGAGAACACTTTGCAATGTGGAAAAACCACATGGAGACATATTTGATGGGAGTGGACTGTGATCTCTGGTTAATCACCACACGAGGACCACTTGTTCCCATTGCAACTAGACCCAATGAATTGAGGAGAGTTAAAATGGAAGAAGAATTCTCAATTGAAGACTTTAGAATGATGGAATTGAATGCTAATTGAATGCTAAAGCAGAGCACATTCTATATTGCGGGTTGGGGGCTGAAGAGTACAAAAGAATCGCTAGATACTCAAATGCTAAGGAAATTTGGGATTCTATGATATTAGCTCATGAGCCTGAAGATGATACATCCAACAATAGCAACAACGCCAGCAAAGTTGCTACGAATGAAGAGAAAGATATAAGGACAAAAAATTGCCCACCTCGGGGTCCTTGTTGGAAAAAGGCCATGACAATTGCGTGGAGTTCAAACTTAAATAAAGACATTGAGGATGAAGCTAACCACATGGCTCTTGTGGCTATTGCAGACTCAAAATCTGATACGACAAAGGTAAATGTTCTTGATCTCAAGGATAAATTGGACGTGTTCTCGAAGAAAAGGCTCACCACCTTAATGAGCACTTTAATTGATGAATATCACTATATGAGCACAAAAAAGATTCAACTACTCAATGCCTACACGAGCCTAAAGCACGAATATATTGAATTAGACGCTAGTAAAATAAAAGCTGAAAAAGAGATCAACTCACTAAAAGAACAGGTCAGCCGACGAGATACCTTGGTCACATCTCTTAGGACTGAAATCCAGAAGCAAAAAGAGATAAAAATTGGAAAATATCTAACAGGTGAAGTGCAACTGTAGGTGGAAGCTAAGTACAGAAGGATGAAAAATATGGTGCATTCTGAGAGAGAAAAATCCAGAAAATTGTGCCTTGACTTAGAAAGAATGAGAAAAGATCTCGAAAGATTCAGTCGCTAGACACAATCATCACAGATGCTCTCAAATCTTATGAGTCAATCAAGTAATAAAACCACGGGTCTAGGGTTTGACAAAGAGCAGCGCAGGGTAATTGTGCACACTTTGTGGAAATTTGGACACTCTAGAGGCAAGTGCCCAGTGAGTATAAGGCATACAAATAGGAATCTGAAGGCATCAAAAAAAAGGAGCTAAAATGGGGAACACAAATAGAGCAGGGACAGAAAACAAGTTTCCATATGTGCCTACCGTATTGTTAATGGAAAATAGGACTCACCCTAAGAGCTCAAGGAAAGGATCTGATACTACCAAAAGAAATACCAGATCTCTTATGACAAATGAAACAAGAAAAGAGAACAGGTTCCCCTACATGCCTCCTCATAGGAGAAGAAGAGATATGACCTACCTTCTTAGCCAAAGAAAGAGCTCAAATCGAGATAAAGAAATACGAACCCTCTCAAGACTAGTGATACAAGAAAAAGGAAACTGGACTCCTTATGTATTCTCAAGATGGACAAGAAAAGATGCATTTTACCCCACTGGAAATAAGATTGGCATAAGGCCTATTGATAGAAGCATGATATAAGTAAATCTTTAGGGGATCACGCAGAGAAAATGGGTTGATCAGCACATCTATCAAATTTGGGGAAAGCACACTTACAGGTGGAAGACTAGGTTCAGTAACTGTGGGAGATGAATCTCAAGGAAAAGTTTGATAGACATTGTAGAGGAAATAGGTTGAGGAACCTATTCGAAGAAATGGATAAGAGATATAGGGGAACAGGTAGTCGGAACAGGTCCAGGCTCAAGGAAGTAAGCAATTGTCAAGTGACCTCAAAATTGAATATTGAGTCTCAGAGAAAATAAGGAATTCCAATAATGTCAGCCAGAAAAATTGAGCTATTGACAAATTGATAAAGGGTTAAGAAGTTAAAGATGAAGATCATGCTAAAAAATGATGATAACAATATTTCTCAAATCAATTAGCTAGAATCTCTGGTTCAAATAAACTAAGTACTTCAAATTTGAAATCTTTTGCAAAGTATCCTGTCACAACAACTGGGCTGAAAAAACAAGACTGCACATGGTTAGTACTTATCACTTCAGGTATGTATTCCTTCCTTTGAAATTAATTGTACATTTAGATCATGAAACAACTTGGAAAACTTGTTCTACCTACCATGTGAAAAACCTAGACAATGTTAAAAGAGCTTTGAGAAAAGAGAAAAAGTCAAGATAACCCCTCTTGAAAAACTGCGACAATCAAATCAATCCGCTTCCTAAAATGACTTTTCACCTCCTCTATTCACACCATCTACCTTGTCTCCTCACCTTTACTTAAATCATCCGCAAATCCTTAAAATCTCATTCACTCAACTCTTTCCTTCATTACAGCACCAAATCCGAGAAAAGAGAAATGTCTCTCTCCTCTTTCTTCTCCGATAATCCTAGATTCACTATTCCTTCTCACGAGTCAACCAATTCCGACCTCATACTTCATCTCACTGTCATCAACTATCTATTTCCTCCTATACGAATCTATGTATCTCGAAAGGGAAAAATTTCTAAAGAACCTAAATAGGGGTTAACAAGAAAGAAATCAGTGTCATAACAATTCTTCAAGAAAATGAGTTACTGGATTTTACAAGTTCAATCCAAGCTAATATCAGAGGTCTACTGGGAAAAAAAGTGAAGGAGGTATAAGGGTTCATGGAAAAATAATAAAGGAGAAAACAGAGAAGAACCCTCCACTATATCGGATAGAAAAGAAGTCGTATTTTAGTACATATGGGAAAAATAGGTGGAAAAAGATGGTGGATCGGTGGAAAAAGATGGTGGATCTTCTTGGGGGTAAAGGGTGGATAATGATGGTGGTTGTTGAAGAATCTACCCAATAAAGATATATACCTCCCATCCTCTTCAAAGACACTGCTATCAGCTCGTCTTAAGATTCTTCAATCACTAGACTTAGAGTGTAAGATCCACCTTGGTCACAACCCCTAGAAAGTGACCAAGTTCTTTAAAGTGTTTCCTCAAAACAATCTATCCTAGGTTGTCTAAGTCCTAAGTTTCGAAATTAATCTGTTTGTACATTCGCAACTAAGGGACTGGAATTGTACTTTACGAGGTGTAATGAAAAACAATTCCTTATCTTATGCAATTATGTGACTTGAACATCTTTACTATAAACATGCTTAAGTGACTGATTTTGATTGTACACTCATTTGGTTTTGTGATTAACTTTTTAATGGTTCCAAAAGGGGGAAGATTAACTAAGTGTGCTTACTTGCTTTTTAACTCATGCTAACCTGGTTTATCTTATGAAAACTAAACTATGAGATGGTTGGAACAGGTCACACAGTTGCTTAAAAGTTAAAGTGTAAAACAGGTGCTTGTCATCATCAAAAAAAGGGGAATTTGTTGGCATATAGCCATGTCTGAAGTTTTGATGATTGACAAAATGAACAGAGTGAACCTATAATGTAAAAAAAACCGGGTCGAGATACATGTGATAATTGACAAAGTAATTGAGCAAAGCAAGAACAGCTGGTTAAGATAAAACAGATATTCAAGACAATGTAAAAGGGCCTGACAAATCATACAAATAAAACAGGTCTATAGACATGTTCCAGTGCAAAGAAGCAGTGGCGAAAAATGCAGACATATGAACACAGATGATCAACATATGTGTGTCAAGGCAAATTAAGTGAAATGGTGAAAGCACAAGGTGAATGGAACTAGTCAAAATACATGTTCTATTACATAAACAGTTGCAGACAAGCACCAGTTCAATGAGATGAAGATGACTCAGTCCTAGTGGAGCTCATTGAAGAATAGAACAAACATGTAAACATGTTTTATTACAAAGGAATCTTCAGGTGCAGTAGGTGAATGAATCAGGAGAAGAAAAAATCATAAGGAGAAATGGTGAAGATGACTCAGAAGTGTTTTGTTCAAATTAAAGAGCGTTGCAGACAAAACATATGAACCAAGTCTTCAAACATGTTCCAATATAGAACAAGAACATGATCAAAGTCAAAGAGCTAGACAAGGCTGAAGACATGATTTATTCTAGCAACGAATAAATATGAATGAAGAAGAAGACAGACATATAGCAACACATGATCAATGAAACAGGTCTGTCAACATGCTCCATCATCCATCAAAAAAGAATACTCAAGATAGAGTCCCAGGAACGAACAAGAAGGGGATTATGAAACAGGTTTGTTAACATGCTCCATCTCAGACAGCGAGGAGATTCAGAGGTAGATGAACCAGGTTCTTAAACATGTTCTAGCTCAAGTCCTACAACAACTAGGATTTGCAGATTTATGATAAAGACTTGGCGGTCAAGTATGCAGATTACCTTGCCATATTTGTTGGGATTAGTAAGACTTGTGCAGGGACAAGAAGAAAACTCAACAAGGCAAGAATTCAAATACAACACAAACCCTAACATCTCATGGGCCTACTCGAAGAGGGTTTTATGTTTGCCGACCTACTGTACACTCCATGTTATAATATCCAAGTCTTACCAACAAGAAATTTTGTGCACCCACAAAGAGAGAATTCAGAATATTAAGCGATCAAAAGAAATATCAAGAATATTCAAGAATCCAGGCATGCGTACCTAGTGCAAGAAGAAAAATTGAAGGAGCTGTTCTACGATATAACATTTTTCAGTTCTCACATTTAGAAAACTTGTATTAGGTTGGGCTATCGAGTTATACTTTATCCTCTTTATTAGAAGCAGTCAAGTTAGTACAAAAACGATGTAAATTCAAATTTAAGTTTGAGATCAGCTGGAAGGTTGCTTGCAAGTCAGAGGTTGATTTGGTAGGAGTTAGAGGTTAGTTCCTAGGTTACAGAGGTTGTAACTTGAATTTGCAGAAGCTCATCATTGTAGTGGAGTTTTAGGAAAAATCCTACAGAGGTGTTGGTCATGATTTTTATCGCCTTTGTGAGTCGGGTGGTTTCCACATAAAAATCATTGTGTTCTTTACTTACTTGCAATTTAATATTCTGCAAGATGCTAACATAGAATAGGTGAAGTAACGTATTCTATATTCTTAGGCAAAAATCAGGTATTGATTAGGGTAGACACTTAAGCTGTGCAACTCCAACAGATGGGATAATTGTCCTTGGTTCACTTCAGGTACAACATTGTTAGGAACTGTCAAAGTATCCTCCATGCCTACTTGTTCAAAAAATTTCCCTTTTCCTTTGTCTTTATCGATCACCTCATTTGTGGGTTGAGGTTTACCTATGCCAAAAGTGGCCCCTATAGGTTTATATGTCTATTTAGTGGGGGGGGGGGGGTAAGGGGTCACTTTTTCCTATCAAGGGGACTGACCTCTCCTAGTTGGTTTGTACACCTCTACCTCATTGTAGTGCTTGTTCATTTACTGTAGGAGCGGCTTTTGAAAATTCTTGAACTTTGTGGAAGATTCTCCTTTGTTCACTAGTATACTCTTTTTTCTAGTTGTCGAATCCTCATTTTCCTATTTTTCCTTTTCCAAACTTCTACATTGATATAAGGTTGTGACCTAGTAATATACGATGAGTACAAGATTTAGGCATGCCCTCATATTCAATTTTTTGATCAAAACCTTGTAGGGGATTCAGCGCATTTCTTTGGCCAATAAACACATGATTTAGCCTAGGTTTTGTAAGATTGATTTCAACCTTGACCTTAGCCATATTTGGCCTAGTCTTAACCCTTTGTATCTAAATCCATCGCCAGTGGTACACCAATTGGGCTAACAATTTGTTTCACATAGTGCCAAGTGTTAGATGGAAAGGTAATATAGGCAATAGAACTAATACCAAAGTTAATGGGTTGTCCTCTTCTGGTGTGAAATCTGGGGTCCATCTACTCAGCCACATCGTCTGACCATCACTATCAATTGCATGTTTGAAGTAAATGGTGTTAAAATCTTCCTCATTGTAGACGTTAATGAACGTATTCTGATTATCATAGACCCCAACATTAATTGCACCTTTAATAGGAATTGATACCTTCATTGTAGCTCAAATTGTCTAAATTTGGGGTCAGAGCTTTAAAAATCTTCCATAAATAGTGAATTTGTACTCCTCTACCATTAATCCCTATTAGTCGCCAGTGTAAAAATTGACTGCCGGTATGCCACTGTCGGTTGATTTGTGGAGCTGAAATCGATTGCATACCGAAGACAGCAGAGAGATAGTTGGATTTTGTGGGGTTTTCTTCATTGGTTGTTATCACCTTTCCATTTGGGTCGGGTAGGACACGCCGGACCGTGGTCGAACGTCCCTTCCATCGGAGTAGCATGGGCCCTAACAGTCAAATTTTGGCACTTTAGTGAGCATTAGTGGAGGAGAGAGAAATTTGCAGTACAGATCTCCTTGTTCCAGTGTTTTCGAGATCTTGATCTCTTTATGAATACCTAAGAGTTTATGGAATATTCAAAATGTCTTTGCAAGGCAATATGTGTTCCTTGATATAGGCGTGAACTAGGGTTTAGGGTAGAGTAGCCTTCAAGAAATCTTAACGGATCTTAGAGTGTGAAGATGGATTGGACTCATCTTGTAGAGTCCTGTCTAGAATCCAGTAAAATTTACGTGTCTACCCAATGCGAACAATTTTTATTATATCGAGCAAGTAAAAAAATCTTATTTTTCCTTTCGCTTCTCCCTCCACTTCCCCAATATTAACTTTTCCAACCATCGAAAACTGCAGATACAAAAGAAGATGCAATATTTGGAACTTGCCTTAGCTTGGAAAGAAAGGGATACAAAGGGTCATCCATCGACAAAATGCTCTAGCGGTGAAATGAGAAGCAAACTCCAGATGGGATAGGCCCAGGGAAATTGTTGGTGTATACGATAGAAAAGTTTCCGTAGCCTTTACTTTTCTAAAACATAAAGCTAACCTTTGTTCCTCATACTTTGACGCTTAACTAGGTAGTATTAGTATTGATAAAGAAATTAAGAAGCTTAATGATGCATCAACTACTTTTTCCATCCTCCCCCTACTATATATAATCTTGAGTTATTTGATGAAAATGAGAGCTCATTATAAACATTACTAGTATATAAAGAACAGGAATGTATTAAATTATACAATAAGGTCTTTTTGTCACACTATTTGGCCACAATAGCCCAAATGAGATAAATTCATATGACTATTTAAGTCAAATTTAATAATTTATGCTTACTTAAAGTCATTTCTATCTTTTCTTCTCAAAGTTTATATTAATTTAAAATTGTACAATAGAGGTTATGGTGGTTTTTACATAAGTGGGGTCAAATTTGGGTCAAATTGATGTGGCAATTTAGCAACTTATGTAAAAACCACCATATTGGAAAGTCTATCACTCACCAAAGCATAAAGTTTTGCAAGAAGATTAACAACTCAAAATTTTAAGAATAAATAGAGGAGAAAACATAAAAAAGACTCATCGTGTTGTTTGAAAAATTTAATTTATTTCAAATTAAGTATTCGATCTTGATAATACATCAATTAAGGTGGTTATTTTTTAATGAATACTACAAATTAAAAACCAAAAAGAAATAGTCAAAATCAGTTTCTTGCTATTCTGTTATTGCTATATATGCAAAGCTATTTATCTTAAAAAATATAAATCAAATCTTAGAAAATATTCTAGAAAATTAGATAAATATAATTAAAAAGATATTAAATCAAGAAAAATAAACTAAGTGTTGTTAACACAAAGACAGACTCACATGTAACGGTCGATGTCTTAAAATAAAAAAATAAAAAAAAGTGTCTCTCCACTAGCGTGATCCCAATTTAACTTCGTAAGGCTAATATAATTTTTCTTTTTACGTATCAGGTTTTCTATCCTCTCAGTCTTTCATACTTTTATTTTTATTTTGTTTCCATTTTTATTCATTTACATTACTCTTTTTATTTTTTCCCATAATGTTTTTTTTTTCCTCTTGTTCTTCTTTTCTTTATACTAGTTATCTTTCACCCTTAATTTAGAATAAGAGCTGAAAATTTTAATTGAACTTGTTAATAGTTCTAGTGAGTTTAATTAGTTAATGTGCATTTATTTTCTTCTGATTTTATTATGTAAAAATGTAATAGCTGTCAAAAATGCCTTTGAGTACTTTTTAGTAATCTTAATATTTTTAAAATAAATTTTAACAAAAAGAGATTAATACCATAAAATATAAAAAACAATAAAGTAATCAATTAAATCTAACAAAATATATCAAAATATAGCTATAGATTTTTTATGAACTTGTCTAATTAATGTGCATGATTTTAAAAATAGAAAGAATTTATTTGCCATTTATCTTCAAATTTTATTCATTATAAGAAAAATGGGAGAGAATTTTCTTATAAATTCAACAAATTTTGATTTTTTGATTGCTTGCATATTTATAAAGAAAAAATTTATTATACTAATTTAATCAATCCTGAACAGTTTGAATATAAATGTTGTTATCATTTTTAGACTACTGACTCATTTACTATATCATTTTTAGACTACTGACTTATTTACTATAAATGTAATAGTCCGCCCATGATTGTCAAATTTTGAATTCTGGTACACGATGGCGGTGAAAGAACAATAAAGTTACATTCAACTTATAGCTTAAACTCTTGAAGTTTATCATTTTAAAACTTTTTAGAGGAAAATGACTAACATATGCCATTATTTTAAAGTTATAACTTTAAGAATTAATTTTAAGTATCAAATAACTAAGTAATTCATGTATGAAAATTTCTAACAGTTTTTTTTAATAAAGAATAGGTTTTTTTTTTGTGTGTGTAATTAAGAAAGAAAAGTATGTGTGCATCTCTGAGATTCTCAATGCTTTGGGAAAAAACCCAAAATTGAATTGATGAGCGAGGACTCCACGCAAATTTTGAATTAGAGGAAAGGGTAGAAGTGATATAAACTAAGCATAAATTATTAAATTTAACCTAGACATCCATGTACATTTATTGAACTACCCTCATTTGGGCCGTTGTGGCCAAAATGAGTGTGGAACAAAGACCGTTCCACATTTGGTTTAGATATACCTTTAGAGAAATTAACTCACTCCTCGAAATTAAGAAGTGTTTTACTAATTCACCCTTAATTATTTTTTTTTGTTTTTTGTTTCCCACCTGATATTTGGTACCCGCATTGAAGCCCGACTACATCCGGATTCACGCCTCATAGGGCCCATTCGGGGGAACCGCTCCCTACCAAAGACTTTTTCATACTCAGAACTCAAACCCAAGATCTCTGATTAAGGAAAGAGTAGCCCCATTCGCTGCACCACATCCTTTGATTTTTAATTAAATATTTCTTGATTATGTAAAACTTCACTTATTTTGGATCAAAATGAAAGGTAAAAACACCATTTAATATGGACCGACGGGAGTACTAAAAAATACTCTCTCCGTCTCAAAATACTTATGTATTTTTCATTTACATGCCCCTTAAAAAAATATTATAGTAATAAGGGTCATATTTTGACTATTTTACCCTCTTAAACATTTTCACCATTATTTCTCCACAATTAATATTTAAAATACAAGATAAAATGAATTCTTTTTGGTATTTGTATCCATAATATCAGCTAATTGATGTAATTAATATAAGGATAAAATGGAAAAAGCTATTTAATTTTATCTTGGTTAAATAAAGTGACAAGTATTTTGAGATAAATATATTTAGTAAAGATATCAAATATTTTAAGACAAATATTTATAGTAAGGATGACAAGTATTTTGAGACCGGAAAGTATATATCTATCTGGTGGATTGATAATTGAGTATCAAGCAGAGTCACGCTTCAACAGCTTCATAAATTAAGGAGTAAAAGGAGTAAAAAGAGGCCTTCAAAAATTCTCTCTCTAGCTCATGGTACTGGCGCACGTTAGTTACTGTGCACCGGTTGGTCATCCATGGCGAAGAGAAGGACAAAAGGTCAAGCTAAAGGTCAACCACATGAACAACAAGCAGCTCAGGGGTAAGGACGGGAGAGGGGACGACCTCGTAAAGTCCCTCTTGCCACTTTTGTGAACTCCGGCGAAAAGCAAAATGAGCCAAACCCCGATCCAAATTTGGGAGAAATAGTGCTGATTTTGAACCCTACCCCAGCTCTGATAACTACTGATGCCTCATCAAGACATAATGAGGTTGCTAAGAAACTGATTTTAACTCCTCAAACCCTAACGGAGCAAGGAGCGGCATCTGATGGGAATAGTGTGCCTCAAATGGTCTCGCCTGCGATGAAAGCTAAGGAGAAGTTACCGGAGTATGACAATCCTCCACCAATGGAAGCTGAGGATGGTGCTGCTCCAGCTGATCCATGGGTCAATTTGTTCAAAAACAATAAGGTCGCGTACCCCAATGGTATGCCTCTACGCTATGTTCCTACTGTCTTTATAGATGGTGTAGCTGTAGCCCAATTAGCTGAGGAAGATGTGAATGTTGAATTAGGGAAATGGAAATGAGCCCTCATTATATATTTTGTTGGTGAATGTCTTGGGTTCAATGCTATGCAAAGATACATATCTCAAAATTTGACCAAGGTGGCTATACCGACCTTATTCCTACATGATGATGGTTATTTCATTGTCAAATTCCAATCTGAGGAAGACATGTATGAAATCCTGTATGGAGTGCCTTATGCTATCAATAATAGGCTGGTGATATTGAAAACCTAGGGTAGGGATTTCAACCTCAATTTGGAGCCTGCAACTGAAGTACCACTATGGATCAAATTTCCCAAATTACCTCTGGATTGCTGGGGATTGGGGTCTTTGAGTAGGATTGCAAGCACTTTAGGAACTCCTATGTTTGCAGATTAATATACTACAAAGCAAACTAGACTTTCCTTTGCTAGAATGTTGATTGAAGTGAATGTAACCAAGCCACTACCAAAGGAGATACTTATTAAGGACCCTAGTGGACAACGGCTCACCCAAGCTGTTGTCTATGAATGGAGGCCTGATTTCTACCCCAAATGCCAGAAAATAGAACACATATGTAAGGAACAACCTGTGGAGCAACATCCAGCTCCATAAAGAAGAAGAAGAAGAAGAAGAAGAAGAAGAAGAAGAAGAAGAAGAAGAAGAAGAAGAAGAAGAAGAAGAAGAAGAAGAAGAAGAAGAAGAAGAAGAAGAAGAAGAAGAAGAAGAGGCAAACATGTTACTCATGAATGGAAAACTAATGGGGTAACTTTACCTGGCCCTGTTGCTAGTACAGTGGTTGAACTACCTTCTCAGTCAGTTGTGGTAGGGGAAATACAAGTGAAAACTCAACAAGCTTTACCCAAGACCCCTGAGGGTGCTAATCAAAGGGTAGCGGTCACCACCCCTGTGCAAGCTGCTTCTAGTAATCAGACCACAAGTCCAGAGTTTAACTTGGTGAATTTTCCTGTTCTGTCTGCAATAGCTACTAAAAATGCTTATGGGTCTTTGAGTAAAAAGTGTGACACTACTGCTTTACCTGTGGATAGAGGTGGAGCACCTTTAACTGCTTAACATGACTTGGCTATTTTGGAATATTAGAGGTATTAATAACAGGTATAAGCAGAAATAGTTTAAGAAGTTTTTAGTGAATAAAAGGATCAAACTAGTTGGCTTAATTGAAACTAGAGTAAAGGAGCATAATATGAAGGGTAGAATGAAGAATATAGCTACAGGATAGGAAGTTCTGACCAACTACCAATATGCTGTCAATGGTAGAGTTTGGGTTCTATGGGATCCAAATTGGTTTGAGGTTAACCTTATTCAGGCCACTGCACAGCTGATCCATTGTGAAGTTAGAGACAAAACATCTGATGAGAAGTGTGTCATTACAGTGGTGTATGGTTTTAATACTGGTGAGCTAAGAAGGACTTTATGGCAAGACCTGGAAGCTATATCATTGGATATCACTCAGCCCTGGCTAGTTAATAGTGATTTTAATGTTGTGTTGCATCTGAATGATAGACTCTTTGGCAATCCTGTGACCCTCCATGAGGTACAAGACTTCTCTGGATGCATACATCATTGTGGAATTCATGAGCTTCCTTGGCAAGGAGACTATTACACATAGTCTAACAAACAATAGGGTGCTGAGAGGATTACCAGCAGAATTGATGTGAGCTTTGGTAATTTTGACTGGATGCTTAAATGGGGTCAAGTTACCATACAATATGACTTACATTTCATTTTAGATCATGCTCCCATGTTGCTCAATTTAAAGCATAATACTCAGCCTAAACATGTCTACTTTAAATTCTTCAACATTTGGGCAGACCATGCTGATTTTCTTCAGATTGTTGGTAATAATGGGAAGGGAGGAAAGCCGTCAATCCTATGCAAAATGTATGGCTTAAGATGAAGGCTTTACAACTAGCCCTGAGAGCTCTCAGCAACCAGGAATTCAAGTATATTAAACTCAAAATTGAGAGGACTAGGGAGGAGTTGGAAGTCTTGCAAAAGAAAATAATTACACAAGTTGATGACAACCTACTTTTGCAAGAAAAACAGGCTATTGTGAACCTTGAGAAATGGTCTCTGATAGAGGAAAGTGACCTTAAATAGAAATCTGGAGTGAAATGGGTGAAGCTGGGAGACTCTAACAACAAATACTTTGTTGTTGTATGCAAAGAGAGAAGCCATAGGAACCAAATCCTAGAAATTACTTCCCTCACTGGTACTAAGTTGTTTGGCTCACAGGAGATTAAGGAAGAATTTGTTAAATTTTATAAGAGCTTAATGGGATCCTCAGCAGGAGTCTTGCCAGCAGTGTGTAAAGCTACCATGAAGCAGGGGCCTATACTTAACCAACAACAAAACTTGCTCTATGTACTGAAGTGACAGAAGCTAACATTTCCAATGCCTTACAAGCTATAAGGGATGACAAAGCCCTAGGTAAGGATGGCTACAATGCTTTCTTTTTTAAAAAGTCTTGGCCTATTGTTAAAACTGAAATCATAGCAGTAGTTAAGGAGTTCTTTAGAAGCAGCAACCTTTATACTCCTATAAATTGTACCATTGTTTCTCTTGTCCCCAAGTGTCACGACCCATTTCAGCCTAGGTCATGCGGACACCTACCTTTTCCACCTCGGTAGGCGAACCTTTAACTCAACAATCATAATAATAGAAAATAGCGGAAGAAAGTAAAATAACGTAAGTCTCACAATATAATATAATGTTAACAAGTGCGGAAGTAAATAAAATCCACCCCGCAAGACGGTCCGGTCATACAAGAGCATCTAAATCCGAATACTAAAGGCCTGAATAATAACACATAAGTAGTCTCAAATCGTGTCTCTGAATGGAAAGCAAGACATAAGTAACAGAAGAGTCTTCGAGGTCAGCGGACGCCATGCTCACCCTGGAAAACTCAAGTGGAAGCTGAAGAGTCGATCGACCATGAGTCGAGAAGTAGATCCGACTCCGATACTCGCATTCATAAAAGCATGCAAGGGCGGTCGGACACAAACAACGATCGGTAGGCATCATCGGCTGACCAAGCATAGATAACACAATTCAGAAAATAAGTAGATAGCAAGGAATCCAACAAGTATAAGATAATAAGATCACAACCAAGTATTCGTCATCGCCTACGTAACGCCTCTAAACCCAAGTACACCAAGTCCGAAATATGTATATATCCAATTCAATCATCAATCAATCAATCACCACGAATCGCAATCAAGCCAATGCAGTGCAATGCAATAATGGAATGGATGAGATGTAATGCCTTGCAAATGAGGTGTACACATGTACTCCGGACGGAAATATTGACGTCTCGGTAGAATAACCCAGTGTGACTCGCGAAGTCTAAGTGCCACCCATCCCGGATCATTGCCCAACAGACAGACGGGACCCTGGCTAATTGCTCACAAGGGGAGTCTCACCGGCACCACTCTGGGGGACCCGTGAAGCCCATGCATTAACAATGATTCCGGAATAATGTCGGAATCGGCCATGCAACAACGATGCCGGAATAGATCAACGGTCATCAGCCTTCTCACAATCACTCAAGTAAAAGAGTCGCTCAATCAATGATACCGGATAATTACCGGCTATCGGCTATGCATCTAGAATATGAGGGAATGTATGCAATGCATATATCTACCATTCTGGAATTGAAACTCGAATATCGGCTTCTCACAATCCCTCAAGTAAAATAGTTTATCAGACATCAGCTTCATACAATCAACGATTCTGGAATGGATCTTCGGACATCGACCTTTTATAATCACTCAAATAAGGAGTCAATCAAATATCAATTTCACTCATCAACGATATCGGATCATCACCGGGTATCGGCCATATATCATGAATGTGTGAGAATGCGTGCAATGCGTACATTAAGTATCAACAATCAAGTTCAATATCATGAATACCACGAAGGGGTATGCCAACAATGTATCATATCACAATACCAACAATGGTATGCCAACAATGTATCGATATCACTAGCACCAACAACGGGTACGTCAACAATGTATCACAATGCAAATACCAACAACGGTATGTCAACCATATCTCAGTTAAGATAGTAACACATATTCTGATATTTACCACTACTCGTAGCATCAACCATCAAAATGGAACAATAAACACATATAACGGGGTGGCTAGTCCCAACACATATCAGGGCCCAACCTAAGGCAATATCCAACCCAACTTCATACCCGAAGGTTCGCATGCTGTCTCCGACATTATATTCTAAATTTGTGATTCGCTATGCATAGTCTCACTAGAGGTAAGCCATAACCTACCTGGACTGCCGAACCGCAATACCAACAAGTCACTCTATTGCCTTGCCCTTCCTCTGAAGCTCACAACAAAAATAGTCTAAGCATAATCAAATTCTAAATTAGAAATCATGCAGAATGATACTAATATTGCTATGATATCAATTAGTCCATTTTAACCCTAGAAATTGGGGAAACGGGCCCACAAGGGCGAAACGGGAAATTTGCGGGTAAAATACCAAATTGAATCCTAGGTAATCATAACCCAATCATTAATTGTTGATTTAACTCAAGAATTGTCCCAAATCTGATTTCAAGTAAAAAACCCCAAATCGGGTATGAACCCGAATTCTCCAAATCCGAAATTCAATGTTAAAAGTGGAAGATATGGACTTAATAAGCTTAGATTCATCACATTTTAACATTAACATCATTAATTTATCAAGTACAATCTTAGGGAAAAATCTCCCAAAACTCTCCTTCAAATTCCATTTCTAAGGGATTGAAAAAAGAAGGGAAAAATCTAAGATGATTGTGATTAAAGAGAAGTAAAGGATTAGATAAGTTTTACCTCCAAGAATTCCTTCAATTTGTCTCCAAGAACAGCTTTCCCAAGCTCCAATATCGAGATATGAAATAATGAGGGTCTAAGACTCATTTAATGGATTTAACTGCCCGTCACCAGCTACAGCAGTATCGTGACCGCCCCAGCGGCCACCTGACCGCATCAGCGGTCAAGCCTAAATGGCTAGGACCGCTGCAGTGGCAGGGCTACCGCTCCAGTGGTGCCGCTGCTGCGGTGCTGGTGTCGCCAAAGCAAGCACCAGACACCAGAACTTAGCCTAAGTTTTTCTTTTAGGTCCGATTTTTTGACTAACTCCCGAGGCCATCTGCTCACATACCAGATACCTAGTCCCACATAAAAATGCACTACGAACGCGCCTGTGGCCTCAGAATTCCTAAACAGAGGTCTCGTTGACCGAGTCAACTATCGATGCCTTAATTTAGAATTTCCATCCAAGTCCCGGCATCCAAATGCATTGGGAACTAAACCAAATATACATACAGGTTCTAAACGACCATCCGGACCTCTCAAAATCGACAGAATTCCGAAGAAGGTCCGTTTACCCAAAAGTCAACCTCGGGTCAACCCTTTTTCACTTCAAGTCTATATTTTTTCCAAAGTTGCCCGAATCCAAGCTAGACACCTTGGGAAGCGTGTCAAAGGCCCCCTCGGGTCAAAAGTGAGCCAATCAATGCTCGGGAATGGGTGAAAGTGCCAAAAGAACTATAACGACCAAACGGGTCGTTACACCAAGGCTCAGTGTCCTACTACCGTGAAAGAATTTAGGCCGATTACTTGTTGTTATGTATTATATAAGATCATAGGCAAGATTCTGGCAAAAAAACTACATGATGTAATTGGTTTTGTCATTTGTGATGCCCAAGCTGGGTTTATCCCTGGTAGGAATATTGCTGATAATATAATTCTTGCACATGAGATAATCAAGGGTTATAGTAGAAAGCATATTTCTATAAGGTGTATGATCAAAATTGACCCACAAAAGGCCTATGACTCTATAGAGTGGATTTACTTAGAACAAGTAATGACAGAACTGGGTTTCCCTCACATGTTTGTTACTTGGGTGCTTAATTGTGTCAAGACTGTGAGTTACTCTATAATTGTCAATGGTGAGCACACTCCGGCCTTTCCAAAGAACTAAGGGTCTTAGGCAAGGGGACCCCATGCCCCCTTTCTTATTTGCTATAGCTATGGAATTTCTAAGTAGAAGTCTGAATAATCTGAAGGGTAACAAGGAGTTCAAATTTCACCCTCAGTGTGCCAAACTTGGTATCATACGTTTATGCTTTGCTGATGATCTTTTTCTTTTTTCTAAGGGTGATATGAAATCAGTTCTGGCTATGCATCAATGTTTAAAGAATTTCTCAAATGCTTCTGGCCTTCAGGCTAATCTTGGTAAAAGTTCAATATACTTTGGGGGTGTTGATCAAGTGATGAAAGATCGATTCTCGCAGCTAGCCTAGGATACTCCTGGGTGTGTTGCCTTTCAAATACCTTGGAGTTCCTTTATATACCAAGAAGATGACCATTATGCAGTGGCTTCCCCTTGTAGAAAAGATCACTGCTAAAATCTCCACCTAGGCAGCAAAGAAACTATCATATGCAAGGAGGGTGCAGCTGGTCCAAGCTGTACTTTTTGGGGTACAAGCTTATTGGTCCCAATTATTCCTTATCCCATCAAAGGTAATATAGCTGATTGATGGCTACTGTAGAAGTTACATCTGGTCAGGTGAAGATGTGATTACTAAGAAAGCTTTAATGGCTTGGGAGTATATGTGCAATCCTAAATCAGCAGGTGGTCTAAATTCTTCTTATTCTTATTCTTTCTTAGTTGTAGTTCCTATATTGGTTTTTTTCTTTCTAGCTTTCTTAGGGCCCGTAGTCTTCAGAACGGTCCAGGTTAGCACCCCTCGTCGCCTCTGTACCCTAAATAGATGCGCTGCGCTACCTAGCACCTAACCTTGTCTCCCCTACTCCTCTTCTGGTTGTGCCCATTACCAATCGCGGGTAACCAGACCAGGCTCCAATCAAGGCTTATAAAAGCATCAACCTCATCCTAAAAGGACTCTTTTAGCTTTGGGATTCCCTGGCAGAGAGATTTCAAGAACGGAACTCCAGCGCACTGATTGAGCTAGCTAAGCTCATTTGTTGAAGCGGTTTGAACTTATCATCTTATATACCTTCCTTTCGGAGGAGTTAAAAAATACTATGATGGCTCCGTTGCTTTATATGTTTATTTTTTCTTTTTTCTTTTTTTTGTGATTCAGCAATCCCAAAGTTTCTTTTTAATCCGATCAAATAAGGAAAAAATCCATTTTTTTTTTGTACTCTTTCATAACATAAATATTGTTAAGAACTCTCCCACCTGAGGAAGTGGAACCAAGCAGCTGTGATAAAGTTGTGCTGGGATTTGGCCCATAAAGCAGTTGTGGGTTAAATGGATTCATACATGCTATATTAAAGGCCAGCTTTTGAGGGACTGTCCAATCCCTAAAACAGTCAGTTGGATGACAAGGAAAATTATAAGGGCCAGAGATACCTTGCTATAGTCTTCTATTAATCAAAAAAAGAGCTTGATCAAATCTTTCTATCTCCAGTTGCTGGGTAACTTGCCTAGATTAGCATGGAAATGGCTAATGTTTGGTAACCAAGCAAGGCCAAAAGGCATGTTTCACACTATGGCTTGGTCTACATCACAGGTTGTTAACTGTTGATAGGTTGTTAAAATGGGGTCTTGAGGCTACAAAGATATGTGTCCTATGCAACCAGGTTCCTGAAACTCATAAGCACCTGTTTGTCCTCTATCCAGTTGCAAGGACACTATAGTATGGAGCAATAAGGGGATGTTCAATGCAGTTGACTGGGAGGATTTTATGAAGTGGTGCGTTTCTAGTAGCAAGGGCAAAGGTCAACAAGCTCAAATCTGCAAGATGATTATTGTTGAAGTGGTTCACACATTGTGGATAGAGAGGAACCAAAGAGTCTTTGAAAAGAAGAGTGTCACAGTGGAAAGATTAGCGAAGGATCTAGCATATATTTGCACTGTTCGGGCACTAATTGGTAGCCAAGTTTTAGTTCAAAATTTTTCTTTTTAGCTACTGTTATTTGATCCTTAGGAGTTAAAGTGTCATGTATTTCTGAACCTAGCAAGTTGTGTTGGCTAGCTAGTTATGTAAAGTTCAATGGTAATTAATGGAAAGCTGTTGGTTAGCAAAAAAAAAAAAAAAAAAAAGGAGAAGCTAAAAGTACAGCAGCTTAAAAATGTCGACCCCACTATTTATTTTCCTTTAATCTCTCTATTTCTAATTTCTAATTCTTTGTATGTTTTTGTGTTCAATATCCAAGATCTCGCTGGATATATTAAGAAACACATAAAGAAAGCAATTGGAAATTTGTAATTGTCACACCCCATTTTAACCGGGATCAAAATTAGGAGTATGACGTATTGGAGATTCCTATTTGTTTTATTTTAAGGAGTCGCCACCTAATTGATTTTAAGGTGAATTAAGGCACCTAATTATTAACTTAAGGTAAAACTAACCTCCGTTAATAGTCTGCTTAACCAGTGTGATTCTAGGTAAGGGTTCTATATTATCCTAAAGGGAAGGGGTTAGGCATCCTTTAGAATCTGTTAACTTACGGTTATCCGACCAAACTTAGGTTAATTAATTAAAGCTAAAATGACTTACAAATATTGCTAAAGTTTTAAAGAAACATGTAATAATGTTGTTTAAAAACAGAACTTACAGAAAATAATAATTTGCATAAAAGATGTCTTTAAATACTATTTAAAATAATATTTATAAAGGCTGTTAAGACTTTAAATCAGAATAGATAATAATGCTATATAAAATGAGATTTGCAAAACATAGTAGTTTGTATATAAAGGGCGAAAAATGCTGATTTAAGCAATACTTTGATATTTAAAACAACTCAAATGATAAAATATTAACTGATTTTCAATTTAGGAATATATAAAAAAAATAGCCAATGTGAGTTTTCTTTATTACTTTTTATTATTTCTTATTAACTATACATGGTTAAATATATGTGTGATTGATTCAAACTTGAGGGATTATTTATAAAATATACTAGAGCTCATACTTGCATATTAATAACATTTTAGTTTTTTCTAAGATAGTAGGCATAAGTCATAAATCTTTTAGCTCAAAATATGTAGTCATACTATTTGAAAATCAATTATTCTAATGATAACTATTATAGGTATTTATAAATGACATTAATATAAAAGAAGGAAATAAAACTTGTGGAGTTAATTGGTCTTTCTTCAATTAACTACCCCTTAACTAAAACTAAGTTCCATACTAATCTACTAAGGTTCATTTAGCTAAGGAAACAAACAAGTAAAATGTTAGTTGCACAAATACCAATCCAATGCATAAAAATGAAATAAAGGAGCGAATGATATCAAAATGGGCTCAGCCCATATTTTGGGGCTGCTGTGACCAGGCCACTACTGGGCTTCGGCCCAGTCAATTTCTAGACTGCTGCGGCTGCTGTTTTTTATTTATTTGGGCTTTGACCCGGAACTCCATTTTTTGGCTGCGGACAGAACTGAACATGGGGGGAAATCGTATTTCGTTGGGCCTCGGCCCAACACCGAATGCGGGAGACGAGTCCTTCGGACTCATACGCGATGTTCATGCATAAGATAAAGGAAAAGGAATTAGTATATAATCAAGGAACATGGTTAAATACATAAAATATAAACTTAAGACAGCTCAGTCGGTTATGTATATCCTGTGTATATTCAATATACTTTGCATATACATGATTCTACTACAGCCTAGTATACAAGCAAATAGCACCTAGACATGGTAGCAATAAACACTTACAATGTTTTAAGATTCGATGTCCCCTTTTAAACCAAATTCCTATATGCTCATCTAAGCTTCAATTGAATACGGAATATATGTCTATATGATACTAACCATAAAAATAGAGTAAACACATATTTCACACATAGGCAACCATCGATCTAAAGGTGCTTTTGCCAAGATGAATGCCATTCGGTGGCAAAGGAATCACTTGCTTCATTCTAAAACAAGAGCAAACATAGGATGCACACAGATGTAATCCTTTCAATCGGTACCAACATGATTTCATCTACCACCTTCAAAACAAATAGGGCATAATAGAAGAACACAAACAAAAAGAAGATTGAATAGCATAGGGACCGAATCGACTTAATCAAACGTATACTAAGTCACAACGAAAATGAACAGATTCGGGATTGTGCCCCACCTAATCAAACAAATTTCCACTTAAACATAGTAATATTCGTTTACAACGTATTATGCCCTTAAGAGACAACTTCAACTAACAGAGGACCCAATTTGAGGAAAACGATTAGTTGCATACAAAGTCCACCCCTATAGGGTCATATCAACATATGATTACTAATTAACCGATTTACGTGTCCATACATACAACCCAAACTAATTCAAGAAACGCAAATATGCATGCTCATTGGTATCCTAGCGATTAGACTGAAACAGATCCAACTAACTAATCCTAAGAATAAGCAATGTGCTTGATACCTACTGAGCAACTGAAACCAAACAAATTCATAGATACATGCTAAACTAATTAGACGAAACAAGAATGACAAACATGAGACTCCATACTTGGAATTTAATCTAAAACATAAAAGTATACAAACACGCCGGGACAAGATCACACAAAGAATAACAAACATAAGATATCTTGATATCTAAACCAACCTAACGACAACGATGAAGAAGTTACGCATTTGAGTGAAATGATAATAACAAGGCATCATAACATGATTTTCTATAGCAACGGAATTCTAACGGAATGCGAGTCGAAATGCATTAGATTTTACTGTTGGTGGTGCGGTGAACGGGCGTCGAAGGTCTCGAATCCGTGTTCGAACTCGAACGCGACGGACGAAGGGTGCTTCGATAGAGCCCAAAATTTGATTGTATGAGAATATAGATGTTTTAGAGTAATGTACGGCTACTGTTTTTGAAACCCGAAAAGAACCCAATTTCAACAAATCCAAGATTTTGAATAACAGTCGGAAATATCGAAAAAATTCAATCCCCCCTTCGGCTGAGGGTATGAGAGAGTATTTATAGGCTCGTTTTGGGTTCTATTTTCAGGCGGGATTTTGAATCTGATTTTTAAAACGAATTCAAAGTGAACCGTTGAAATGTTCACGTGATTTGATTCGGGTGTTACCCGAAGTGGACCGATTTTCTGTTCTTTAAGAAGTTGTTCTGTTTTGAGGCGAAAAATGGAAACTCTTCCTCTGTCAACAACAGAAAAAGAAAGCAAAGCAGAGGAAAAAGACAATTTTCATGGAAATGGGGGGAGCAAGGTCTGTATAAGATTAAAGGGGACTGAGGTTTTCACTAAAATGGAAGGGAGAGAAAGACAGTGGGGAGAGAGAAGACGACAAAGAAAGCAGAGGGTTTTACACGAAAATGGCCTGTTTGACTCTGCCATGGTTGAAAGCGGGCGGAGCAGCGGTCGAAAATGGAAGGGAAAGAGATGAGAGAGAGAGGAGCGGAGAGGAGAGAGATAGGGAGGGAGGCGGCTGAGGAATGAAAAAAGGATTAGGTTTTGTTTGTTAAAGGAGATGGGCTGGACCGGGTCGGGTAAAATAATGGGCTGGATCAGTTGTTGAATTGTTGGGCTGAATTACTTTTAGTCCGAAAATGGGCTGGTCCGAAAATGGGCTGGTCCGTTTGGACTTGTAAGAAAGAATGGCTGAAATTGTTGAGCATTTTCTTCTCTATTTTAATTATTCCCAGGCTTCTAATTTAACAACTAGTACAATATGTATTATGTGAAATTAATGTGTAGAAAATAAAGACTTGATAAAGTATAATTATTTAACGAAAATAAAATGACGACGAACCCTTTTGAAATTTGTGAAAATAATGATATTAATAGTAGTAGAAATAGTAGTGAAAATAAAATATTTAACTCGTCAATAAATTTAGAAGCCCGAAGAAATAAATTAGAATAAAGGAGGGACAAAATTGGGTGTCAACAGTAATCTTTAATTTTTTTTGTTTCCCAAAGTTTCAATGTCCCTGATATATTATCCAGTTTACTGTAAAAGTTTTTTTTTTTTTTTTTAAAGAAGAAGTAGAAACTACATTGAAAATTTCCCAATATCAATTACTCAAAATAAACAAAAAGAATTTAATTCTGTATAATACATAAATGTAATAAGAACTTGCCGTAATCCGTTAAAATAATTGATCAGTGTATATAAATAAAAACTTTATTTTCTTATGGGGGGTCGTTATAAAACAAGATTAAAAACGAACAGTGAGAAAGATGAATAACGCTTTGAGATCACTCCTCTATCCCAATCTCTCACACATCTAATAATGGCAGTTAGTTAGTTCGTTTGCTAAAGCAGGAGTAATAGAGCACTTTCAAACAAATACCTAAATCTGAGAATGACAATCCTACACTCAAAATCAACATCTTTCAGAAAACCCCATTTCACCAAATATCCATTAGTTAATATATATATTTTTTTATAACAGAAAAAAAATAATATAAGAAAAAAAGAAGCTGGAGATGTTAGTCTTTCGTCTATATTTCCTATTGTGACCTGTGGCATTTCCCATCTCAACTCTTTCTCATGTCAAAATTATTCAAGATGAAGCACGGTGGCGGGCGGAAGAACAATAACCTGTCATTATTCGTTGTGGTCTGTTCCATATTCATCTTTGGTTGCTTCATGTATAATGAAGATTTCAAGTCCATTGTAGAATTCCCATTCTCCACACCAAAACCTCAACAAGAAACAGCGGTTGAAGAAAGTATTAATACAGATGAAAACAAAATTTCATCTGTAGTTATGAATTCAAGAACTGTAGTCGAGACAGAAATAGAAGAAGAGGAAACAGAAAGAGAACAGAGAATTGAAATGCCTATTGAAGAAGAAGAAGAAGAAGAAAACATTGAATTGCCACCTGATGATTGTGATCTTTTTGTAGGGAATTGGGTTTATGATAATGTTACTCACCCAATTTACAAAGAACAAGAATGTGAATTCCTCACTGCTCAAGTTACTTGCTTGAGGAATGGAAGACAAGACTCTATGTATCAGAATTGGAAGTGGCAACCAAGAGACTGTTCATTACCCAAGTAAGAATTTAAGACCATTCTTGAATTCCTTCATTTCTTTAATTTTTCTGAATACCATTTAAGTTTTATTTAATTACAATTTCAGGTTTAAACCAAGATTGCTACTTGAGAAACTGAGGAACAAGAGGCTCATGTTTGTTGGAGACTCATTGAACAGGAATCAATGGGAATCCATGGTTTGTTTGGTTCAATCTGTTGTTCCTCCTGATCAAAAAAGCTTAAACAAGAGTGGCTCTTTATCTGTATTCAGAATTGAGGTAATCCATAATTGACTTTTTAAAAAGATTGATTATCTCATACTTTCCTCAAACATAATGATTATGTGTTGGTTTCTTTTTGTATGATAAGACTTTAATGCTACTTTATTAATTAAACACTTTAATGTCAAGTAGTACTAGTATTTTATTGGAGTAATTAAAGACTTTAATGTAATTTCATTAATTATTCCTAATAAGCATGAATTATGATTGTATCTCAATTAGTCAATTTAATAATGCTGCTTAATAAATACTCCAAATCTTGATTAGTGGAGAGGTCACTACTACGTAGTGACAGAGATTTAGTCTATTTAAGCCTTTTTTTCACCTAATATTGGTGAAAGTAGTTTGTTTCTGTTGAAAGGTTCTAATAGTGGTTGGACTATTGTTTCTAGAAAATTGAGTTTTAGTGTGTTAAACTTTTTCTGTTTTTAAAATACTAGCAATGCATGCCCGTGCGATGTACGGGCCGAACATGTCTGTTCACTTTAATTAGTCAGTCTTTAAGGTTTGTATTTTGAAAATAACTTTTAAAAACATTATAATTGTTATTATATATATAAAATGTATTTTATGTACCATCACTTTAGTTGTAATTAAAAGTCTTTGAGATGGAAAGAGTCGACTTTTTTTATCATTATCAGCGACAATGAAAGTTGTTATTGATGTAAAAGAAAATTAGTAAGAATATGAGGGAAAATTAATATTCGATTCTAAATTTTTTCTTTTAAATTCTTTAATATTTTATATGTATACGATGGAGTTGATATCCATTTCAATTAAATAACTATTCAGATCCAAACATAAAAATCATTTTGTTGTATATATTGGATTAAAATATTTTTATGAAATTAATTAAAAAATATATTATAATTTTTTATATTAATTGTTACAAAGAAATCAAAATTAGAAAGATGTATGTTATGTCATTAATCACTAAATTTTAATTCTGAAATGAAAATATAAAGTAATACATTTTATAAATGTAAAGAAACAATAATAAGAGGCTGAAAAAGAGAGTAAATAAGTAAAGTATTACATGATGAAGGAAAACGAGGATAAATGTCACTCCCTCCCTTTACTTTTACTTGTCGATGTTAAAATATCAAGGAAAAAAAAATTCTTCTTCTTATTTTACCCTTGACATTAATTATTCATTTCCAAATCATTTTCTGAGGCTATTGAGACTATATACCAATAAATATAAATATTATGATAAAATATATACTTGATTTATTAATTTTCAAAGAACTTGAAAAGTCAAAAGTGAACAGGTTATGTGTAGAAGCATTAAAATAACTTTTGGTGCAAATTTGCATTGCTATTGTTCGTCCTTTCTTCACGTTTAAAGTATTGACAAAGAAGAAAAATGGGGATAATAGAAATAGAAAAGAAGATAAATATAGAATAGAAAAATAGACATATATTTTTAGTAATGTGGCCAAGTAATATGGACGAAGAGAGTATTTCATTTTTATTAATCCTTAAAAAACGTAAAAAGTCAAGTATAGTAATGTGGCCAAGTAATATGGGACGGAAGGAGTACTTCATTTATTAATTCTTAAATAACGTGAAAAGTAAAAAATGAACAAGTAAAAGTGCACGGAGGAAATATATATGTGTCGGAGAATTAAAATAGAAGTGCACACGTGTATACATGGGAAGAGAATAAATATTCAGTATTATGGCATATATCCACGTGAGATTTATTAATTCTCAAAGAATGTGAAAAGTCAAAAATGAACAAATTAAAGTGCACGGAGGAAACAAATTCGTGTAGGAGAATTAAAATTGAATTGCATATGTCTATATATGAGAATAGAATAAATATTTAGCTAGAACACGAAAATCAAAAGTGAACAAGTAAAAGTGCACGGAGGAAATAAATGTTTCGGAGAATTAAATTTAAAGTGCATATGTCTATACATGAGAAGAGAATTAAATATTAAGTACTATGACACATGTCTATGTTAATATGGATGAACGGAGTACTTCATTTTTATTAATTCTTAAAAAACGTGAAAAGTCAAGTATAGTAATGTGGCCAAGTAATATGGGATGGAAGGAGTACTTCATTTATTAATTCTTAAATAACGTGAATAGTCAAAATGAACAAGTATAAGTGCACGGATGAAATAAATATGTGTCGGAGAATTAAAATAGAAGTGCACACATGTATACATGAAAAGAGAATAAATATTCAGTACTATGGCATATATCCACGTGGGATTTATTAATTCTCAAAGAATGTGAAAAGTCAAAAGTGGACAAATTAAAGTGCATGGAGGAAATAAATTTGTGTAGGAGAATTAAAATTGAACTGCATATGTCTATACATGAGAAGAGAATAAATATTCAGCTAGAACACGAAAAGTCAAAAGTGAACAAGTAAAAGTGCACGGAAGAAATAAATGTGTCAGAGAATTAAATTTAAAGTGCCTACGTCTATACATGATAAGTGAATAAATATTAAGTACTATGACACATGTCTACATGGGATATAAAAATAGTTGGATAAAGTGTACAAATTATATAGCTCATGGTACAAGAATTTAATGTGGGTACAATTCGTGAAGCAGTGGGTACAAGGAAGGACTGCTGTTTTCGTCCCTCCATGGCACTTATTATATATAGAATTAATATGCAGGATTACAATGCCACCGTGGAATTTTACTGGGCTCCATTTCTAGTGGAATCAAACTCGGATGATCCAAATATGCATAGCATCTTGAACAGAATCATCATGCCCGAATCTATTGAGAAGCATGGCAAGAACTGGAAGAATGTGGACTATCTCATCTTTAACACATACATTTGGTGGATGAACACTTTCTCTATGAAAATTCTGTAAGTAACATAACTCCTTAGTAACAACATTCAATCTAGTTTAAGTTTCATGCATTGATGATGGGGAAATTTCCTACTCAACAGGCGAGGATCGTTCGATGAAGGGGCGACAGAATACAATGAGATAGACAGACCAACAGCTTATCGGAGAGTTTTGACAACTTGGTCTCAGTGGGTCGATAAAAATATAGATCCCAATCGCACCCAAGTTTTCTTCATGAGCATGTCTCCTCTTCATATCAAGTAATTAAGACCCTACTTACCTTTTCTTTGAAGCTACGTTTTCCTTTTAACTATTTGTGACTGTCATAAATATACTCATTCTTGAATGCGAAATGGCTGAAAAACAGGAGCTTAGATTGGGAAAATCCTGATGGCATAAAATGTGCAAAAGAGACAACCCCAATACTGAACACCTCAATGCCACTAAATGTTGGAACAGATAAGAGGCTGTTTGTGATAGCAGCAAAGGTGACTGAATCCATCAAAATCCCATTTTACTTCGTGAACATAACAACATTGTCAGAGTACAGAAAAGATGGGCACACATCGGTACACACAATTCGTCAAGGCAAAATGCTAACGCCTGACCAGCAAGCTGATCCTGCAACTTATGCTGATTGTATCCATTGGTGTCTCCCTGGATTGCCTGACACGTGGAACGAGTTCCTTTACTCGCGCATTATCTCGCGTTCTTGACACTTGGCCTTTCTTCATGGTGCAGCTCGTACTACAAATTTTCCTTCTTTTTTTTTTTTAAACCTTTACCCACAATATTAATTTTTTGTGTAATTTCGGTCATTGTTCTTTTTTTTCTTTTATCAGAAGAGCAAAAGGAAAAATCTTGTAGCTGTCCTTCCTTATGTTGGGCTTCATATTCTCATTTTATCTCTTTGAGGGGATTTTCATTTGGCCTATGAGGTTATAGAAACTGCCAATTGGGCGAAAACTGAATGGGACAATATATGTTGTACGACCAATTGTACAATGAAATTATATCTTCGAGGGAAATAAATAATATGCAAAATTGCAAATTGTAAGTATGATCGATCTGTTTTATTGTTGCCGAGGAAGAAGCTTCTTTTACGTCATATTAAGTAATTTTGAACGGTTTGTTAACCACATGCAAGTTGTACTCTGTTTTTAAGCGTTCCACAGCCAATTCAGACTTAACTGCTCGACGAGACAGGAGATCACACGTGAAAAATAGAGACAAATCGAACGTGACTCAGCTAAGGCTACGCCGGTCCCAACACTCAAGAGAGGCCGACGTGGTTGATCTTATCTGTTGAAGATCCCAAATTGCAACACAAGCCCACCTAGTTCCGGAGTTGGGCAACCGGGAACGTGGCAGGGACTGGTCAACATAAGTCTTTATTGCAACTGCTTCTGCAGAATTCGGGATCCACTTTGGCTGTTCCACAATTGTGCATGCAACTGTTGCAACGTGCTGATAAGGATCATCATGAGGGGCGTATATCTCGGAGAGCGTTACCTAATTAGGTTATAAAAATTCCTGTCACGACCCAAAATTTCAAATAATAACTAAGTCTTACAACATAAGTTAAATGCAGAATTTAGAAGAAAACAACTCATAATAAGTCTCATAACTCATAACACAAAATAAATCTAAGTCATACATTTCCCTAAAACTTGGAAATCATAAGCACAAAAGCGACTAAACCAGAGTACAAGTATGAAAATACTACATATATTGTCCTAAATGATAAGCAATGAACGGAGTCCAGTACTGCGGAACAACAAGCATCTCAGCCTAAACTCCAAAGCGTGCCTCAACAATCGACTGAATCTCGTCCTCTACTCGAACTCGGAGCCGAAGCTGCACATAAAAAGGTGCAACAAGTGTAGAGTGAGTACAGGAAGCACGTTGTTGAAATTAAGTGAGTTTTGATGATTGACAAAGTTAGCAAATGAGGCAAGTGAACTAGGTAAAACGACATGCTCCAACCCAGGTAGTGAAAAGATCCAGAGAAGTAAAGAACGGTGTTTGGACCAGGTACAAGAACATGTTCCAGCTTAAAGTCCTACTCGGTGTAGGATTGTGATTTATGGTAAAAACTTGGAGGTCAAGATTTGCAGGATTCTATGTCGTAATTATCAAAATATACCAAACTCCTACAAGGAAAGTGAAGTCGTGTGACACGCAAGAATCCTAAGCTAACACAAACCCTAACTCTGCATATGGGCTTTATTGCATAGGGTTTCTGTAAGCCGACCAGCTACATATCAACATGCTATATATATATCCAAGTCTTACCAAGAAGAAGGCCACACAGTCAAAAAGATAAAAGTCAGAACTTGAACTAAAACTGCAAAAGCAAGAAATCGAAAGTTCTGGCTGTTAAAGTGCGCCCTAATACAAAGAAAAAGATTGAAGAACCTGTTTGATAGAGTTTCTATTTTACAGTTCTTAAGTATACATTTGTGTATTAGGATTGTTTATCGAGACCTTTATCAGCTTTCATAAAAGTTGTTACACCTCGAAAATTTTCGCGTTGTTTGTGTCGTAAGTATGCTAACATAAGCTCGAAGAGGTCATGAAAACCTTATAAGGTTAAGAAATAGTTTTAACAAGTGCTAAGACAGTGTCTAAAGGTTTCGAGATTAAGTGAATCGAAGAAACTAATTTTGTCAAAATTTTGGAAAACTTGGCAGAATTTTGGACAAGAAATTCTGGTCCAACTTGAAGGAGGGATATCTCCTATAATATGAAGAGTTATAAAAATGCATACCCTATAAAAATTGAAGTTCATTTAGTGTGGTTTCCAATTTAGCAAACCGTTTGTCGATACGACATCGGAGTAGAAAGTTATGGGCGTTTCAAGATAGGCTGCTAGATGGCCATGGGGCCCATTTGGAAGGCGGAGGAACCGACCTTCAAGGGGTATAAATACTGCATTCCCCTCATTTTTAGCATCATTATACACTCCCTTGAGCTCTATAAACCTCCTTAAACATTTTTTAAACACTTATAGCCCCTTAGATCAAGAATTTAACAAGATTACACTAAACTAGTTCATGAAAAGTGATTATTCTTGCTCCTACTTGATGTTGTGGTGAGTTTGGTCTTGAAGAAAGTTGGTATGGCTAAAGTTTTTCAAGAATAAGGTATTTTATTCATCTTGACTTTGATATTGAGTTGTTTTTGGAGGATTTTAATGGTTTAAAGTGAAGGAAAACATAGTATAAAGGTCGTAGTTTGATATGTTGATGTTGTTGGCTTATGGGCTGATTTTTGAAGGAAGTCTTGGATGAATTTGTATATATTTGTCATGTAGTATCTTGATTATGTTATTGTGATGTTGTTATTGATGTTTGGGAGCTGTTTTGGAATTGGTGGGAGTAGATTAAATAGGGAAAATGTTGTCCGAATTCTGTTAACTTATTAACTAGCTAAGTTTGAGTGTGAAAGTGTTCCTATGGCCTGATTGTTGTAGGAATCATCTTGGATGTAGATTTTCATGCTCGGAAGGTAGATTTTGAGTGGCTAAGTAAGCATCAAGGTATGTTAAGGCTGTCCCTTTCTTTCTTAAGGCATGATCCTATTGTTATGAACTTTCACAAATGATGTCCATAATGTCCTTATTCCTAGAAATACTAGAAGCTTATGATTCTTGATGTTCTTATGATATCATTGATGTTGATCTCATTTTATGATTATTGTTCTTTCAAGGTAAGATAGGTTCATGATGATAGCTATATAATGATAATCAGAGGTATAACGACTTTACATCACTCTGATGAATTCAGAAATGTGTTCTTAAGGAGTATGTTGTAAGACATGAATAGAATGCTAGTTATAAGATTCTCTAATGAGGTACTTAATGTTAGAAGGAAGGCTTATGATGTATCCAGAAATTGACTAAGGATTAGTTAATCAGGAAGGAGTCTTAATGGCCAGGAAATGTGTTTATAAGTCTTATGAAATCATGTAAGTATTAATGGATAAGTAATGATCATGAGGAGTGCGTAGAAATCACCCATATAGGTCTGGTTATGATGTTGATTACATTTACCACTGGTCTACAGCTAGTTGGGCAGATATGTATTTACCACCATACTATAGCTGGTTGGGCAGATATGTATTTACCACCATGCTATGACTGGTTGGGCAGTTATTACCACCGAGCTATAGCCGGTTGGGTAGAAATGTATTTACCATCATGCTACGGTTGGTTGGGCAGTTATTACCACCGACCTACGGCTAGTCGGGAAAATTGTATTTACCACTATGCTACGGCTGGTTAGGCAGTTACCACTGATTAATTAGGCAGATGCGCTCTATCATCAGCCGATAATCGAATGAGCAGTTACCACCGTCCTACGGATGGTCGGGCAGTTTTCACTGATCAGTTGGGCAGATAGCACAAGGATGATAAGTAGGTCAGAGCCACAGTATTATACATATATATAGTTAAGAACAGGAGAGTATAGAGAGACATACATGCTAGATTCTCATTGGTGAATCACGCCAGGTTGATTCTTATCCTCATTCTATGCAGTATACGTTTATTATGTTTCCTTTTCGCCTTGATACTCGATACATTATTCGTACTGACATCCTTTTGTTTATGGACGTTGCGTTCATGCCAGCAGGTATAGACAGACGAAATGAGGATCCTCCACAGTAGGCTGCCTCCAGGTAACAGTTCTGATTGGTGAACTCCACTTTTTCCTGGAGCATTGCCGAGTTAGGGATTGTATATGTATTTTTGAGTTATGGGTACGTCAGAGGCCCTGTCCCGACTTATACGCTTTGGTTATGTTCTTAGAGGCTTTGCAGATAGCTTCCTGTATACAGCTCAGTCATGTCTTGTCAGTTGTTGTGTTGGCCTCGTGGGCCCATTGTATATATACATATGCATGATATTATGTTCATGGTTGGCTTCCCTGGCCTTATTTTGTCATTCGAGACATAGATGACGCAAGATATAGTTTGGTTCACTCACCCCTAGTAAGGTGCCGGGTGCCAATCACGCCTCACCTAGGCTGGGACGTGACAGAAGCAATAATTATAGGTATAAACATTAGTCAAATTCAACTTCAAGTTGGGAAAACTTGGAGTGGGTTAAATAGTATGGGGAGATTGTTCAGATATGAATTAGAGTAGTTCCTAGGTAAAGAGTTTGTTACTTGAATTTACAAAGGCTCACAGTTGTAGTGGAGTTTGGGAAAAATCCTATAGAGGTGAATGTAACGACCCGTTTGGTCATTATAGCACTTTTGACCCATTTAATCCCGTTGACCTTTCCTCTAGTCCTATTAGTACGATTTTGACCCGCGAGGATGGGTGGTACAATTCTCGAGGTGATCGGGCGAGGTTTATGATGACTTTTGCGAAATACAGCCTTAAAGTGAAAATTATTTGACCAATAGTTGACTTTCGGGTAAACATACCTTTTTCAAAAATCTATCAATTTCGGGAGGTCTGGATGGTTGATTGTGACATGGTGGAATGTTTGGTTCGGTTCCCAAGGCACTTGGGAACATTTTGAGTTATTGGTTGGAAAGTTAGTATTTGTCCATTAGGTGTTCACTCGGCCAAATAGACCTCCGTTGGAAATTACGAGACCGCGAATGAGTCCGTAGCGTGTTTTTATGTGCTAATGCATGTCTGGTTTGTATCTGTAAGGTCTCGGGTGATTGTCGGATTTCGGGATTGAGTTAATGAAAAATTAGGGAAATTCTGGTGTCAGCCGTAGCGACACCAGATGCGCAGTAGCGGAATCGCCACAGCGAGGGCCTGGTCCGCTATGGCGAGGAGAAGGGAATTGTGGTGAGTTGCCACAACAGTTGGTAATCCGCTGTGGTTGACTTATGATGGCGCTCAATCCAGCTTGCAATACACCATGGTGGCTTCCATTCTTCTTTTGACACCTTTTGTACCAGCTGAGAGTCTGTTTGAATTATAATTTGATCCAATTGTTATTGATGACACCATTTAATAGCTTCCAAAATTGTCAATGCCTCTGCTTCTGTATTTGTTGCAAAACTAGTAACTTCTACTTGTGCATAAACCGAATCTCCTTCTGAGTTTCTGATGCCAAGTCCATATGCCCTTCTACCTGGATAGCCTCTTGATGCACCATCAGTGTTGCGTAAGAGCCAACCTTGTGGTGGAGGATGCCATATCGCCTTAGTAACTTTCAACCTTGGCTTGTATACTTCCATTAACTGGATTAACTCACTACATCTATTAGCAATATGTGGTAATGAAGGATTTCTATAATGTACCAGTCTCTGAATAGTCAAACACATGATATATGTATCTACCAACTGATCTCCCTTGTCCGTGCTTGATAGCATTCCTCCTTTTCCACAATTCCCATACAATTACCACAGGTATAGCTTGGAAGTTTGGTTTTAGTCTCTCATTGACAGAAACTGTCCACCACTTAACTATAATTTGCTGTAATTGCATTCCTTCAAAATTCAAACCTGCAAAGAAACCAAAATAAGACCAAGTCTTGTAAGCAGCATAAAATTTAGCAAAGATATGTTGTACTATCTCCTCCTTAGGACTTCAACAGTACTAGCATCTAGATGCTAGATTAAAAGTCTTCCTTTTCAGCACATCATCTACTGGAATTTTAAATTTCCAGCATCTCCATAGGAAAAAAGAGATTTTGAATGGAAACCCTTTAATCCAAATATACTTGTAAATCTCCTGCTTCTGTCCCCTTAGTCTTAAATATTCCCAAGCTGATTTCACTTAGAATTCTACTCTTGTATCAAGTAACCACTAAGGAATGTCCATCTTCTTTTCTGCACTAGGACGAGTTATAGTACTTGTGACATGCTATACAATATCTTCAGGTAAAGCTTATGCAAGTTTGTATACATCCCATCTGCCGTCTACCACCATATCATTCACATTTTGAATCTTCTTATCGTAAGAATCAGTCCCTGTAGCATAATAAAGAGCTCCTAAACTAGTCCAATTATCAAACCAAAACTGAGCATCTCCTAGCTTAACTTCCCACCAAATATGTTGTTCTTTAATGTCTCTTGCCTATAACATCTTCTTCCAAACCTGAGTTCCATATACTCCCTGTAGCGGTTCTATTTTTTTCGATTCGTATTTGTACTTGCCTCATTTAAAAAGAAAAGTGTCCCGGGGAAGTATGGTTGTCAATCGTACCGATAAAAAGAAAAAAATATACTTCTACGTGGATGGTACTCTAAATGGACATTACTTTTAGAGTCGCCACCTAACTTATAGGTAAGCTAGGAAAACCAGTTCGAAAGAGTTCATTTAAAACGGTTAAGTTTTAAAAGAAACCGATCTGTACCAAAGTTCGGGTAAGGATTCTAGTGATCCCCCGGGGAAGGTGTTAGGCACTCCGGTATTAAGGATCCGTAAAATGCGATTGACCCACGGGTTCTAATAGTATGCCTTGTGAATATAAATTATTTTTGATAAAAACTGCTTTTGTTTTAGATTCCCGCAATAAAAGGTTAGTCATTCATGCAAAAATAAAACACTTTCATGAAATAAAAGTGGTAAAGTTTTGCCCAAAATTGGGCGTTTTGGGTTTCGGACTACAACACCTAGGTTAAAATCCGAAGGCGTTAACCTAAGTAGAACACAACGTAAGCCCACCCAAGTTTTTTTAAAAAAAATTAGTCTAAGTTTTAAGAAAATCATTTATTAGCATACTATTATTAACCATATTTTAACAACATTTTTTTTTTTTTTTAGATTTTTAGTCATTTTAGTCAAAATTAATCTCTCAACGGTCCAAGTCCAAATTTTGTCCGAAAAATAGTCCAAACGGACCGCGGGTCCAAATTGTTTTTGTCTTTAATTTCATAAAATTGATTAAGTCCATCAATTTTGTCCAAAATAATAGTTTTAATTTATTAATGAAATATCCATTTTTACACAAGTGATAATTAGTCCAAAAATCATTTTTGTACAGGAGACCATTTATAAAATCAGTTTCTCATGCTTAAAAAATGGTTTTTTGCAACTCTAATTGTGATAATTTTAAAGGGTTCCAATAAATCATACTCAATTTTAATCAAAAGTAGGACAATACCAATTCTTAAATTTTCAGTATTTAAAACTTATAGTCACAGATTTTCCAAGCTTGCTTAAGTAGTACTAGGCTACAAATAAAGTCTATAATGCAGGTTCAGTTTTAAACTTATCTTCCAGGAAATCAAGGGTACTAACAGGTCAAAATGATGCAATCAAAGTCTCCAGGCACAGGTTAAGGTAAGTTAAAACAAACCAAGAGTGTTCAGTTTTGTAAGGTTTTCACAAATTTTGAAATGAACCTTCAAGTCTCAAATTATTTTCAATATCTCATCAAACTAGTGAAAGCAATTGACAATTACACACAGTCTTGGAAGTTAGTTTTAGGTAAAAAGCATTCACACAGATTTCAAGTGGTTTCAAGTATAGATCTAGTAAAAGAAGACAATAATTCCAAATGGGAAACTATATCTAAATAATCATGGAGGAGTTATAGTTAAAACACAGCAATATCCATCAAGGAGAAAGGGATAGAATTATACTGTTTCCTATTAGTTTTCCTAACCAGTCAAGTATATCAATCCAAACAAGATTCAAAGAGGGTTCTAGGCAGTATTATAGAGGTTTTAAGGTGGGATCACACACAAAATAGAACTGAGAAGCTGCCAAGTTAGACAACCAAACAAATGCAGTTTCATTTTTTCTAAAATATTCACAGCTTTCCTTTTCAAACTCTTACAATCTATTTTCCAGAAGAAAAAAAAAAACAGGTTCCTAGTCTTATACTTAGCACCTTTTCAATCATTTTTAGACAAGTTTCCAGACTCCAAATGTCACAAAAACAATCAACAAGCAAGAGGTAAGGCAAATAAATACACAAATGGTCCAAACAGTTCACACACATAGCCTTTTCTTCTTTTCAAATCAGTTTTAAGTCTTCAAATCCAAATGTAATACATTCTTGAGCTAACAGAAATGCCTCATGGTTTTATGTAAAGAGAATCCAAGTAAATAGGAAAGGCTGAACCTTCACAGAATTCCACTTTCTATCCTACAATCCCCTCAACACTACATGTTATGCCAAAAATCTCTTCTTGTCAAGAACCAGTTTTACAAACTAGTCAAGAACCAATTTTACAAACTAGTCAAGAACCAATTTTACAAACTAAGATTTAATACTCTTAAAAGGATTTCATCTAGGTGTAGGGTCAAAATCAATCAATCAATCAAGTGAGCCCAAGAACACACAGTCTCACATAAGAGGTTTGAAATTCTACTTTTTACAGTTTTGATAGCCTATTAGTCTAGTAGAATTAATGATCAATGATAGACAAAAAAAAAATTCACAGTTTTAACTTCAAATGACTAATGCTAGGTTCAGTTTATACTTCAACATTTAACAAGAATCATAAAGAAACAGTTTTGACATAGGAGTTAGTTTTCTTAATCTTAACTCTTCAAATTTTGAAAAAAGTGAACAAATGCAAGCTATAACACAGTCTTCAATCATAATTCACTACTCTCAAGGCAAACAAGTTCATTTTTCCTTAAAATTTTAGTTTTAAGAGCCTTATTTATCAAACAACAAGCTCAATCTCTTTCAAAATAGCCAAATGAATTCAAGACAGTGTCAAGTTACAAGCATGGGTAAGTTACAATACACAGAGGTGTGTTCCGAACCAAATGGATCACAAATGATCCTAACTGTACCTTAATAAGTTAACATGAACCACAGTCTAATCTAGGGACAGTTTCAAGGCATGATTTTCATTAAGGTCACACAACTAGGATAATTTCTACCAGGAAATGCACTAGTTCACAGAAATCTAAAAAGGAAATCATAAAGGCTACATGGTAACTAGCCTAGGGTCATGAAGGTATACTGAGATAGACACAGTCAGGACTACATAAGACAAGATAGACAATGCACACTTTGAGACTATTTTTGAAACCAAGAAAGGAAAACTGAAATTCAGTAGGAGTAGCACACAGTTTAATCTTTCCTTTTCTACTTAAAGGCATATGTGTATTCTATTTCCCAGAAAAACTTGAGTATTTCAAAATCTGTAATCAACTAGATGACTTTAGAAGAAGTTAAGCTATAGAACAAACTTTTTTTCCACAAATTGTGGCACACAAAAGGAAAGAAAAACAACTTATGTAGCTATCAAGAACTACATTCAACCTAGACATTGGTTTGAACCTCAACTTTTATCTTTTGAAAACAACAACTCAAATTTCCCACTTTTTATAACTTAAATAACTTCAAACAAGACAAATATTTGAAATAAGAGAATTTCTAACCTAATCTGTTACTTAATCTTTCAAAAAATTTCAAATATGAACACATATAGATCTGCATGGACTTATAAAGTCATAGTTTAGCAAAATAAGTTCAGTTTTAGACTTAGTGTTACACTTCGGAAAATTTTTCGTTGATGCACAGTGAATAGACTAGCGAAGAGTACGAAGTATATGGTGTTTTGATAAGTAAGAAATAGCATCTGATGACCTTAAGTAAGATTTCAAAGACATTCAATGTTAGACGAGAAAGATTGCCAAGAGATGGCAAGGCTTACGATAAGTATCGGAAATAATTTATGAGTAACGAGTTAATGATGACTTAAAGATATTTTGGAGAAGATTTATAACATCCCTTATAATGTTAATGAGGTGATAAAAAAGTGTCAAGAAAGTTCTATAAGGATTGGAGATCAAACAAGTCGACGAGAACAAGATCGGAATCACTGGGCATTATACGGCCAAACATACTGGCCGTATAAAACATACAGACCGTATGTTCAGCCGTACTTCCAGCCCGATTGAGACCCCCTCTCCGGACCAAATCTATGGCCGACATACGGTCGATAAATTATACGGACCGTATGTTGGTCCGTAGAAGTTGGTCGGGTCAGAATTGAGTTATTAAATAAGGATCCAAGTTTCATTTCATTTCATTTCCTTTTTATTCCCCTTCTCTCTAAAACATCTCTCCACATTTCTCCCACAAGTTTTCAAGAGAAATTAGTGTTCAACTTCATCAAACCAAGTGAATCAAGTATAAGAAACCCATTAAAGTTCATCCAAAGCAAGAAATCCAAGTGAAGGAAAAACTAGGATTTTGCTCAAGTGAGGTATTTGCACCCGAGGTTCAATCCTACACCATCTAAGGTAAGTTTTATGGCATTTCCTTGTTGTTTAAGGTATTTGAAAGTTGAAACACTCGGATTACATAAGGAAATAGGAAATGAGTCATGAATGTGGAAGTAGTGTCACTTTTGAGTAAATGTTTGGGTTGAGTTACGATTTTTGATACATTACGATTATAATAGCGTTATAAATGATGTTGGGGACATGGAACGGACATTGTATATGAATGAACGTAATCATGTGATATGACCGTGAATATGGATGATTGGGAATGAATTGAGAAGTAAGAATAATGTAAGCGATTAAAGGCTATCGTATGATGTTGTGATATGATATTAGTGATGTTTGGGAGTTGATATGTGATACGAGGGAAGTTGTATAAATAAAGGAGATGCAGTCCAATTTTTCCTAGCTTTAGTCATGAATGCTAAGCTATAAATTCTCATGTTGGTATGCACTTTAATGAAGGTAGAAACGTGAGCATTGAAGGAGCACGTGCAAGCAATAGAATAGTGGAACGGAAAGGTATGTAAGGCTAACCCTTCTTTCATGAGGCATGGTTCTTAGGCCAAATATTTATCCTTTTATGAGCCTATGATACTCTTCAATGATCCTATCTCTAAAAGCTACTAAGCTTAGGATTCTCGATATGATACGATTGTACTAAGTTCCTTATACGACGAGAAATCCTCTACGGTTAGAATGTAATGAATGTCGATAGTAAAAAGGCTAAAGATGCTTATGAGCTTATGTGTATGTGTGCCCATGCGTGGCTATTATGGAACCCCGAGCTTATATGGCCGGGTAGAATAAATATATATACGTATATGTATATTACGCGCGCACCACTGCAGTTGGGTACAGATAACACTGAGCCTTGGTAGGGCCAGGTATGTGTGACACTGAGCCTTGGTAGGGCCAGGTATGTGAAACACCAAACCTTCGTGGTCGGGTATGCTATATAAATGCTATGTATATGACATCAATATGAGTACGAACATGCTATGTATATGTAAATGTTATGTAAAGGCTATGTATATGCAATGTATACGAGATATAAATGGAAATATGAATACAAATATGCAAATAGACACGAAAGGTAAACGAGTACGGATATGGATGTATGTACACAGATACGCAATAGAAATGGAACGTCCCTATGGAAATCAAGTAAGTGATATGACGATGATGCTATTGTCTCCCATCTTATGTTATTTCGTATATTGTCTATTATGCTTCCATATTGATATTGATCATGCTTTACATACTCAGTACATTCTTCGTACTGACGTCTTTTGTTTGTGGATGCTGCGTCATGCCCGCAGGTGGCCAGGGAGATAGACTTGACCCATAGCTATTTCATTCAGGGACTACATAGCGGAGCTCCACTTCATTCGGAGCTACAACTTCTGGTATAGATTCTTTTGTATACATATTCATGGGCACGGCGGGGTCTTGTCCCACCTATATGTTATGATATGATGTATTCTTCTTAGAGGCTCGTAGACATGTGTATATGGTTAGATATGTTAGGCCTTGTCGGCCTATATTTTGGGATATTATTTTGATAGCCTTGCCGGCTTGTGTACATTTATATGGGCATAGTTGTTAATGACGATATAGATGTGTTGTTGCCCAATGAGATTAGAATGATGATGAGTGAAAAGCATGATTTGACTATGTGGCTCACCTAGATATGATGTGAAAGTATGTTAAGAGGTGCCCGGGTGGGATAGCACCGGGTGCCCGTCGCGGCCCTCCGATTGGGTCGTGATACTTAGCCTATTTCAGACTTTTAAAATGGTTCCATTATCTTCACACAAGACTAATTTACACCTTGTTAAACTACTTTAACAAAGTTAAATAACAATATGGCATGTAACTTTCATTTTAAAACTCTAATGCACTCTTAAGCAGTTTTGAAATCCCAAAAGCCATGAACTACATTTTAGGAATGACTTGTATTTTTTTTTTTTGAAATCATTTCTTGACAAAAACTGGGATTTTTCCAGATCACAGACAAGTTAAGGTCCTGTAATCACACTAGCTATCAAATCTTAACAGTTCAATAGTCAAAAATGAATTACAAGCTTTGTTTTTTACACTCAGAACCACACAAAACATCCTATTTTCACAAACTTCATTGGAATTTTAACACAGGATTCCATAACCTATTCTCTAAGCTATCTTATTTTGTTTAAGACAGTTTAAACATCTTAAGAAAAACAAATCATTCCATAATGACCCTAATCGAAGTAAAAACAGATAGATATTCAATCTATCAAGGAAGAAAGAAATCATTTTTTCAATAATCAGAATTAAAACAGACTCTGGAAGTGCATGTCTAGACCTAGAAGCAATTATAATTCTAAGACTATCAATTCAAAGCTAAGAAGGCCTAAAGTTATAGACTAAGGCAGATTTGAAAACAAGTCAAAGGTTCTTATCAAAAGCCATTATAAATAACTAACTTGAACCAAAATCATTAACATTACTAACTTAAAACCCAAATTCCCATCCTAAACTTCCTTTTTTTCTTATTTTTTACTAAAACAACTAACTTTGAACATCATTTAACATTGTTCAATCTTAAAATTACTTAACATATCTTCATCCTTAAATAAAAAGTAAAACACGTAACCATCCATTTTAAGCAAACAAACTGTATCAAATTTAAAATAGGATCATTTTAACTAACAAATAGGAAAAATAAACATATATAACTATTACAAAAAAAGAAAAAACAAGGATTGAAATGTAATAGTACCTTTTGTTGGGGCAACCTAAAGATGAAAGGGGGATTGAATCACACTTCAAGCAACGAACCTTCTACTAATCCTCAAAATCACCTTTCTTTTATCTTTTCTTCTATATATCTCTATATTATGCTTGTATGTTTATATTTTCGTAATATATGGACTATATATACTATATTGTATATCTTAAACCTTTGTTTTCAGGGTAAAAATTCTTGACCCTTTCTTTGTCAATAAGACCTGCTATTTATAGCACAAATATATTGGAACCCTAGGACAAAAAATAGAAGGCCACCTAGCCATTATCCCCCCCCCCCAATCCCCAAACTCGTACCCTATCCCCAATTTCAAAATAAATTCAGATAGGACAAACAAAATCTTAACCAATTGTATCCTAAAATTTAGAATAAAATCAACAAATCAAATGATAC
Organism: Lycium ferocissimum; assembly: GCF_029784015.1. Taxonomy (NCBI): domain Eukaryota; kingdom Viridiplantae; phylum Streptophyta; class Magnoliopsida; order Solanales; family Solanaceae; genus Lycium; species Lycium ferocissimum. The sequence goes on from NW_026725448.1 coordinate 60,158, forward strand.
GAGAATAGTACAAATACCAGCATGAGTCACGCAAATCATACAACCCAATGGTACAATTGAATCAAAATGGTACCAAATGGAAAAAATCCCCAAAATCGTACCCTACCATCAGTGGTGCCATATGGAATTACCCCAGGGTATCCACGTGGCAGCGTGTGGTGCATAAGCTGGCAAGGGACTCAAGGTCCCGCCCATGGCAACCACACACATGGGTACCCTGAGCAACATCTATCAAATGGCACAAATTGGTGCAAATTTATGAAAACTAAGTAAATATGAACCTGGAATCGACATGAACATGTGAAAGGGCATAAAAGCCCTTTCAATTTCAGTCAAAACAATCGTGAAACCATCGTATCACGGTGGCGTAAAACCTAGCCCTAAAATCGCCATTGATACGAAAAGAAATAGACAGGTGTCAAGTGAAAATGTGTGTGGGGGGGGGGGGGGATGGGTGGCTAAAGCTTATTTCATTAAACTTCCCCCCTCCTTTTTTGTTAAAAGAAATATATATATAACCCCTTTTTTATTTAAAATATCAAAAGACGCCCTCCCTATCCAATTTGTATATATATATTATATATATATATATATATATATATATATATTGCTTTAAATACTAAATATAATAATTATTCGGACTAAATAAAAATTATAACTCGTAAAATAAAAATGCGAGCTTTAAAACGAGCCCAATATTAACATAGTTCTAAGCAATATTTAAAATATGAAAAAATGCGGTAAAAAATGAGCAGTAATTTATACGTTGTTTTAATTAATAATTTTTCCAAATTAGACGGAACGGGATGAAAGTAAATAACTCATATATCTCGTAGTTGTCAGTTTTTTTTTTCTATTTAGGAAATAATAATTAACCGTCGTTTTGCCGTTTTCTCGGGATTTTAAAATTTTAATCTTTAAAGGTGTATCCTTACTCCGTCTTTGACTCGAGAAACTTGAACACTAAAATACACATCTTATGAGGTGAAAATTAGGTATCAACAACTGCCCCTTCGGAGTTCGAGGATGGCAAGGCCATCCTCGAGCTACGAATTTTGACAAACCCAATTTTTTACCGAATAATAGAAATTATGGATTTCTTTTTGCACAACATTTCAAAAGTATGGTCGGACCATGGTCTCTGGGCCTCCTACATATCTCGGGTTACATGAGAATTTAGGCTCTTTGTAGTTTTGACTCTAAGAAGACTAAAAAATAAGGAATTTTTTAAATTATCTTGAGATGTCCCGAGATAATCATAAGAATATGGCCCATCCTCAAAACTTGAGTAGCCTACTTATCCCTGGCTTTGGGAATCAGGCCAATTGTAGTTCGACTCGATAACCTGAAAGGAATATCCTCTTATGTGGGAATCCCTTTGACTATTTCTGGTAAAAATCCGATCGGAAACGGTTTTTGAAGGATTTTTAGAGTTTAGTTTCTTGAAGTGATGTTTCAATCCTAGTGTAGAAAGCTTGACTCTCGTACAGTTTTTGATTGGTTGCCCAAGAAGAGTTTCACGTTTGCTCCGCATGTTTTGAGTCTGGCTCTTTTGCTTCCATCTTGGTAGCTTTTAGCCGTCTCTAAATGCTGAGTCCTGCATGTTGATGTGCCGTGAAATTATGGCACATTCGATACTTTTTGGCTATAAGTTTTACTTGTTTTTGAGCAAGTCTTGTTCGTTTTGATGTGTTTGTGACATGTTGCAGATGTTTAACGTGATTCGGGAGCAAGTCGTGAAAATGAAGTGAAAAAGATGTTCGTAAAAAAAGAAATTAATCAAGATACAGTTATACGAAGGAACATACGGACCGTAAAATATTCACGGTCCATAAATTCCATCGTGAATGCTCACCGTAACGGGTCTTTGTATGAAGCGGATGTCCAAGCGTGCTATACGGACCGTACAATATTTACGGTCCGTAAAACCCACCGTATGTTGGTTCCGTGCAAGTGTTGTCAAGACAAGAGGTTTTACGGGCAAAGTATACGAACCATATAATATTTACGGTCCGTGAAAGTTGATCGTACATCGAATGACTGGAAGAGATTTCACGGAAGGCATCCATCGATTCTACGGACCGTATAAAAAGTACGGTCCGTACATTGGTCCGTCGAGGGTAATTTTGTCAGTCCAGTTTTGCACGGCTTTGACTCTTATAAATACCTGATTTTAGGTTTCCGCATTATTATTCAATACGTAACTCGCCTTGTTTTTCCCTAGTATTAGCTATTCATAATTTTGAAGTCTTTGGGAGATTACAAACAATTACAATTCAATTCTCTTCAATTCCAAACAATCAATTGTAAGCAT
>NW_026725449.1:0-85524 GCF_029784015.1 Lycium ferocissimum
GACCTAGGGTGTTATATCTCGCATTTTGTACGTCGGACTATTTTTAAGTTGTTTGCGACGAGTTAAGAACAAGGTTATTTTTTTTCCGACTTGGTGTTAAGGCATAAGTCACTTATGATTTTAGGGGATGGAAGTATTAGTAAAAATTTGGAGTTAAAAGTGGAATTATGGAAATTAGTATTTCATGAAATATGGGACTAAAAATGAATTATGGAAGGTTGAACACTTCGTGAAAACTTGGGGCCAAAAGTGAAGATTTGAGACTTAAAATTTAAAAAAAAAAAAAAAAAAAAGTGGAGGGAGTGGCCGGCCACATGGTGATGTGGGCCGTAGCCACATGTTGTAATTACTTAAGGGCTAGGATGATGATAAAAATCATCCTTATCATTCGCCTCCTAGAAACTTCAAGAAAAAGAAAGAGATGGAGAGAAAAAGAATGGAGAAAAACGGCCATAAGGGAGCGAACCAGCCTCCATGATATTGATCATGGAAAAAAATTGTTTCTCCTAGTTTTCATATCAATTGAAAGGTCCTCTACACCATGGGATGGTTGTTGGAGCATGCAAACACTTTCCTTGCAGAAACAAAGGCCTAGCCGAATTGGAGAACAAGAGAGGAAGGTATGATTCAATCTTGTTTTATGTGCTATGGATGGTTGTGCATGTTATAGTAGGTAGAAATAGATGGAATTCATGGAAATATAGTAGATGAAGGGGCAGCCGTGTATGTGCATGTGTGTGGCCGTGTGTGTGTGTGTGTTGTTGTAGGATTGAAGAACTAATTGTATTCAACATGTTTGTGTGTTGTTGTTATGTGTAGAAAATGAATAAACTTCAAGAAAGGATAATGTTGATGTGTAGCCGTGAATGGGGGAATTTTGTTTGGCATAACAAGGGATAGTAATGTTATCTAGTATTTTGGTCGTCGTCGTTATGAATTCTATGACGTAAAATGAAGGTTTAATGATTCATGTTGAAGTTGTAGTGTTGCGGGCTGTTTTGGAAGATTTGTGTGATTTTAATATAGTTCTTGAAATTATGGAAATGAAGTTGTTAGCATATGTAATTGTTGATAGAGTTTGCGAATTTGAAAGAAAGAATTAAGTTGTTATTGTTCTTGTTAAGTTGGAAGGTTTCGGGGAAGATTGGATGTTGGTTGAACATCTTGAATTGCTTATCGATATTGTTATTATGATTGTTGGCATTGTTGTTGATAGATTGGCCGGGTTGAATTCCGGATTTTTATTGATTGAAATTGGCTAAGTTGAATTTTGGGGATGGTGTATACAGGGAAGTCTTTGAGAATTCAATACAAGTAGTACCTTTAGATTCAATCTCTAAATGCACTAATTACTGTTTGGTAAATGTGACCAAAATGTAGATTTTGGCGAATTTGGAGCTTGAATTTGGAGAAGTGCGAGAAGCGGAAAAGGTATGTAAGGCTTCACTTTCCTTCTTTGGCATGTCTTAGATGTAATAGGCTTGAAAACGTGTCTCGGGGACTACTCAATCTAGAAATCCGAGATTGAAGTTGGCTACTATTCATTCAATAGAATTGAATTAGACTTTCTATGTTTCATTGAAAGGGTAACTTGAATGTATGCAACTTTCACCGACGGCACCGGAACGTCCCGAAACCTCGCTAGGTAACTCTATCAAGCCTAGGATTCTAAGGCAAGTATTCCTTTCAGAAATCCAAAAATGTTCTCCAAGACGCCCATATGTTGCAAAGACCAAATTATAAGAGGTTGAAAGCTTTTACGCCTAAAACGATGAATATGACTTTATAATGATAGCCATGACGCCAAGTATGAGAAAATGCCTATGACGAATATGCCGACAATACGTTTCTACCACGATTGTAATTACGTGAGATGTGCTAGACAATTTCATTTTCAAAAGCTAGAAGTAATGGTTTTAAAACATGATTTCTTTCAAAAAGTTTGCGAATGTTTTCCAAAATATTCATTTTTCTCCAAAAACCAAGTTTGATGATTTCGAAGTTTTTATAACCAAAACAACGACTATGATTCTATGGAGGAAATAATGATCTTTGAGGGTAAGGAAAGGTCTATGACAATACATAACATGACATTATATAATATTATATAATATTTGTATATTAAATTTGTATATGTACATGGGGTGGGGGGTAGGGAACTATGTGAATTGGGAAGGGAACTATGTTTCATTGCCACACAGTCATTTGCTTATCATCCGGACGCGGGATGCCGGACGCGGGATATATGGGCGGCCGATGTATTTCGGTCTTATGTGGGCGGCCGACATCGGTCGGTGCTATGCTATGACTATGCTATGCTATGATCAGCTATGCTATGACTACGCTATGCTATGACTATGCTATGCTATGATCAGCTATGCTATGACTATGCTATGCTATGACTATGCTATGCTATGATCAGCTATGCTATGACTATGCTGTGCTAAGACTATGCTATGCTATGATCAGCTATGCTATGACTATGCTATGCTATGACCAGTCATGCTATGACTTGATATGATAAGACACGATACAACCCAGATTCTATTTTCTATGTCTATGAAAAAGAAATGTTTTCCAAGAACGGACGAGCGTGCGTACTATGCGCACGAAGGGCGCTCACATGTACGGGTACTTTTCTTATCTCATTAAGTGTCCTCCGATCCCTATGACATGGACCCTCATACCTATGTTTATGCTTGCATTGTTTATTTCCATATATATACTCGGTACATATTAAAATACGGCCCGCTTTCTTCGGGAGCTGCGTTCGTACCGCGCGAGGTACCCGGGTGGTGAAGACATTAGCGAAGGCGTTCCGGCAAGTGGCAGCTCCATTTTCTCGGAGTCTTTTGAGTCGGTGTATACATATGCTATGGTATCGATTATGTTAGAGACTTTGCGGAGTCGTGTGTATAAGACGTCGGTTGTGAGCGGCTCATAAGCTAGTCGTATTGTATACATGATATTACGATTTTGTACGATCGCAAGTTATGTTGGTTTGAAAGGTATCTTGTATATTGTTTTAAAAAAAAAAAAAAAAATTTCATTACGCGTTTATGGCCGGTTAGGGGCCCATTATGACTACGAGTGCTATGACAGTCAGCGGGTTCGCTCGGTCCTAAATAAGGGCCGGGTGCCCATCACACCCTATCAGAAGTTGGGGTGTGACATAGGGTTCTATAAAAATGGCGTCTTGAACATAAAAACTGCTTGTAATGGGAATATTGATAGAATGTTGTTATAAATTGATGATTAATGATGACTAAGGGCCTTGATAAGTTGATCATCACCTAGAAAATCATCCACCCCTTGGAATGGGGTAAGGGAAGGGTATTCTTGCTTTGGAACTTGTGATTTGAGTATTATGACTCATTGAGCCTTCTATTTCTAGACTTTGAGCGTTCCGAGGCTTTGAAGAAAAAGAAAAGGCTGTAGCAGAGTGACTTGCATTGTTCCATCTCTGCTTTGAGGTAGGTTACGGTCTACTTGAGTTAGAATTTGGTTAGCTGATTGTATGTTTTGTGATTTCCTTAGGAGAAAGCATGTCTAGTTTTCATGCATGATATTGTGAGGTTAAACTCCTATGTGAATGCAAATTGAGTGTTTGTTTAGGCTTCGTGCCATTATTCCTGTGTGATTGAATCTGCAGTGGATGTATTGTGATGAGAAGCTAATATAATCTTCCCAATGGTATTTTGACATGAAATGATGAGTTGAATATTGATACTGAAAGGTAAGAAACACTGTTCTGTAAGAGGTATGGAAAGGCATATATGTGACCTAAATTATGGGCTCGTGGTCCGAAGATAATTTCGAAAACGAGAGGTACCTTGATATGTCCCACGTTCGAGGTTCGTTTCGGAGCGGAGGTTTGGGCTCGGGTCTGAGGAGTATTTCGGAACGAGTGGTACATGGACACCATGGGTCCCCTGCAGGTCATGACTACTGAGCAATGACATTAGATAGCATGTGTGTACAGTGAGTAGGGTCATTGTGGTAAACTCATTTCCGTTGTGGCTTACGTGATTGTGATTTTTGACATCTTGGTGCTTTGATTGTGACTATCCTCGGTTGATTTGCTGTGATCTATTGATATTCATGTCTGTTGACTGGCTTATTTATTCTATTGATTTGATGAAATATACATAATACTAATCTTAGTCGGCCTATGATATCTACCGGTACATAGTGTTTGTACTGATACTATTAGTGTTTGTACTGATACTACCTCGCTACATTTTTTTGAGTGCAGATTGTGATACAGAGACCGCTACTTGCCCTCACATCTAGCGTGGAGAACGTTTGCTGATAGGTTTAGAGTGAGCTTCTTCCTATGCCAGGCCGCTCGAAGATCTTCTTACTATGATGTCTTTTCGTACTCTGGACATTATGGTTATTTATTTGTTAGACTTCAGTTCTTAGACATGCTTTAGATTAGAGTCCTGTACGATGACTTTCGAATTTTGGGGATTTTGTAATAGTTAGAACTTCCGTACTTATTTCAGTATTTTATGGCATGACTTACTTAGTTTATTTTGATGCGCGAATAAGTATAATCGCTTGACTTGTTTAATATAAAAATCAAACTTGAATGAATAGAGATCTTGTGTGTTGGTTCGCCCACTAGGATTTAGTTGGGTGCCAGTCATGGCGGGTTGGGTCGTGACATTCTTGCTCATTTAAGGAGTCTCATGTGGGTTATAGAATAGTGTTCAAACTGATTAGATTGTTTTGAACTCACTTTCTTAGTCTGGATCTTGTTCATGCTTTGTATGACTAGTTGTTTCTTTTTCCCTATACCTAACATAAGCTATAATACTAAGCTAATAAAGCTGGCTCACTTTTATTTCCATTTAGCTTCCCTACTTGTGCCCTTGGTTCATAAGGTTAGTTTGAAGTCACAAGCTCTTTTGAGTAACTTGATTTGCCTTATGTATTGTTATTTATCAGTGGGAGTTTTGTCCTGGTCTAGGGATTAATAAAAGGGAAGGGTCAAGAGGTTTTTCTGAAGTAGGTTACCTAGTCTGGTCATAGTTTGTCTTATGTGGTTATATGTTGGTTAGGAGTCTGATGTATTGAACCAGTTGGTCATGGTCTGTCCTGTTTGATCACAAGTGTCATTGGAAAGTTAAGCTTATCTATGTGTGAACCCAATCATGATTATTGCTTGTTTAATGTGGTTATGTGTCAAAAATAGTAAAGGCTCATCATGTTGAGCCTCAGCTTGGTTGCTAATGTCTTACCTGGTCATATACTTGTTGGAGAGACTGAAAAGTCTAAGTGGAATTGGACCCAGTCTAGGCATCACATTGTCTTCTCTTAAATGATTTGGTCTGTTTGAAAGTTTGAAGTTGTCATGTGTTGGACCTGGCCAGACCATGTCTGTTCTCTAATGGTATTTTGATTCCAAAACTAGTAAATGTCATGTGTGCTCCTTGTAAATTCCTACTTGTTTTACTTGGTAATTTGCTTGTCTTGATTCTTGTTGTCTCACCTAAACCTCAACTATTTGATAAAACTTGGCACTTTGGGGCTCTAATAAGGTATTGAAGTAAAGGTTTTAAAAAAGGGGGTGATTCTGAGGGAAGGGCTTTAACTTGACCAAGGTGCCTCACTTGGCTGTGCTTTTGTTTGGTTGTTTCTGTTTGTGGTAAATGTGGGAATCTGTTAGGCTGCCCCCCTCCCCCTGAGTAGAACATGTGGAGTGAGTGGCTGTGATGTGATTAAGTCTAAAAGGTTTCTCTAAAGGTTGTTATAATAAGCTAGGTTCAGGACAGCTTTAAGTGGCCTATGTTTAATAAAGAGAAAGGGGCAAATCACTTAGCTTAATAAGTTGGTTAAGGGCGATAATTATTATGTGTTTGTTTTCACCTAGCAAGTGAAATATGTTTATTCTGATCAATGGCACAAAAGAAGGATTTAAATCTTTGGAAGTTTGGTTAGGAGGGTGTGTGCATGTGTGAGTCCTGTTTGGAGGAAAACCTTGTTCCTTCTGTTGAGGATCTATCATCCAGTTATGCTACCAGGTAAAGAAAGTATAAAAAGGAGGATGATGGGATCTTTGGTTATAAGTCTTGCTTAATTGGTCCTTGTGTGGTCTTTTTTTTTATTTTATTTTTTTACTCTGGACATTGTTGAGTTTCCCTCTGACGTTAAGAGATGAGCTTCCTTTAAAGAAAGTGGTAATAAGGCTAAAAAGATGGTGATGAAATCTATTGGTTGTTTCTTTGTGTGGTTTGATCCTGATAAATAGAAAATGTGTGCTCTTTCCTTTGAACTATAATGTGATAAAAAACAAAGATCTCTTCCATGATTTTGGGTTTAGTTTGGAGTTGTCAGGGAAGATTAGTTTGTTCCCACCTATTATGTGCCTATGAAATGCTTGTTCCCAGTGCATCATATCTTAACCTGATAACCAAGGCTTATTTATATAACCTGGACATAGTCTTATGATTTAACCATCCTGTTATTGTGGGCTATATGTTTATAAGGGGGTCTTTTCCCAGCATTTACATTTGGATTTGAAAACAAAGGTCCCTGTAACCTGAACATAGTCCTCATGAATCAGTTAGTTTGCTCTTGTTTGGTGTACATTTATGAGAGGCTTGTCTTAGTATTTACAACTAACTTTGGTCACAAAGAGTCTTTAGACCTGGACCATAGCCTTATGAATTTGTCAAAGGAAAGTTATGACAGGGTTGGATGTTTGTGAATCTTCCTAGGACCTCTGGTGTTGTTACTGGATGATTAGGGTAAGGACATTAGGATGGGGGAAAGGGTTTTAGGAGAGGAAAAGGTGAGCCTGGGCATGAACTAGAGGTAGTGACCAGTGGGGCCTAGGATCCCTTTTTGCTGAAAGGAGACTCAGGAAAAGGAGATGGGGAGGTGATGACCCCACCCTATCCTGTTTCCCTTTCAGGGGCCTGAAACTCTTACTTCCATTTTCTTGGACCTTCCTCTCATGATCCTGGGACTTACAAAGGCCTCAGGTAGGGGAGAACAGTTTAATCATGTCTAACAGGGAAAGGAAGATACCCTTAGAAACCAAATAAGCTACTGCAAATACTTGCCAAGTCTGAGTGTTATGTGATCCCTACCTTGCTTCTTTTTTTTTTGGAAGTTCTTTTGCCTAAAAGGTTTGTAGGTTCCCTGAGCCTTACTTGTTTGAAATTGGTTGTGTGTAAAAGGAGAATGGGGGCTGAAGGTTATATTATGTGAGCCTGAGTTCATCTGTGGGAAACTGAGAGTTAAGTGTGTTATGTGTGTGTCACTTGCTTTGCTGTTGGCTATATGCCCCTGTCTATTTTTTTTAATTCACTTCATCCATGGCTGATGTTTAAAACTTGCCACCTGGTCTGTTTGGTTTAGGCTTGTCCCTTGTATGATGTTTGGTCTCTTTATTTTGCCAAAACTGTGATCATGTTGTTAATTCATTTCTTGCTTTCTCTTCTCCCTCTTCTGTTCTTTGGGAAAAACTTTGGATTAGTCTAAAATATGTTGAAGGAACACCTTTTTTTTAGGGATCAAAGTTGTTGACAGATTGTTTAAGTTGGCTTGTCCATTGAGATTTCCCTCCCCTTAGTAAAGTTTTTTCAAAGTTCACTTGTCTATTAATTCAGGTTTTTGCTTTATGTAGCAGTCTGTGGTGTGTTGATAAAGAAGAGTAGTTTTAAGGGATGCCAGTTCTGAATATGTATTCTAAAAGGTTTTAAAGTTGTCCATGAGCTTTGGCCATCTATAAGTCCTCCTGGGTTTTCTTTCTCTTTCTTTCCTTTGAAAATACTGTGTGCTTGTTCTGGACCTATTTGTGAGCAATCTTGAATTTGACTAGGATAAGGTAAATGCCCTCAATTAAACTAGTATAATCAGTTTTGTTTCCTCTGGACAGTTGGTCTTTGAGCCTTAACAAACAAGTAAGATAGGTTGTTTTTAACTTGGAAATCTGGGACCTGTCTTTTATGAGAGGTCCTGGGTTGAGTGACTGCCTGAAAAGAGACCAGTTGGTGTTGGACTATGAAATCCCTTGAACCTGTTTTGATGCACCTGAAGTGTTCCAGTTTACTCCTTCTGTTTTTTTTATGATTATCTTAACAAGTCCATGGTTTTGAGTGATCATCATCTGTGTTCCTTTCAAAGCAGTTGCATACATTACCTTTAATTATGAATTTGGATTTCCCTCGTTTTTCTTATACTTGCTGGTTGTCTGGTCTCACTTAATGTGTTGTTACTATTTTTGTATCAATGTCTCCCTTTAGAGTGTGGCATTTGGCTGTTTGTTTGTATAAGTTTGCTTGAAATATGTTGCTGCTCCCAAGTTCCACACTCCCTTTTCCTCTTGTTTGGAGGCCTTTGGTTGGAGCTAAGCTATGGTAGTTTGGGGTTGTCCAGGCCTTCTTGGTGTTAGCCATGCCTAGGGTTCTTCGAAGCCCCTTGGAAGTGCGAAATCAAGGATATAAGGCCAAGACTCAATACCTATGCCATTGCAAAATCCCCAACCAAAGCAAACCTATTCAAGGAGAAGAGGGGCAAGTATAGAACAATGCGGGCATTTTTTCTTTTTCGTGTTTTTTATATACTATGCATAGTCTTTATTATTTTAGTGATAAATTCAGCGTTTATAAACTAACCGGTTCCCTTTTTCTTTTGCCTCCTCCACTTGCATGGCCATTCGGGTTAAAGACCAGCCTCCTGTTGGGCCAAAGGCCTAATAGGATCTCCATTCAATTAAGATCGAATCCGATAAGAAAATAATAGCAAGACGCGCAGAAGGCCCAACCATGGGTGAAAATGACCACTAGGGGCTTGGTACGCCCCTAGTTTAAATTTATTTCCATATATGTATGATCTTATTTGTATGTATTTATGTGTATTCAACTCACATTATAGTGGAAAATCCTTATGATTGGAATTAGACGTTTTAGGACAACGATTCTTATGTCATTTAGTCGACTTTAGGTCCCTGTATGCAACTTTCAAAAACCACAGACTCAAACATAATGACTTTTACAACTAAAATATAAAGCGAGATCTTTTCAAAACTGCTTTCAAAGAAGATGAATCACCATTAATTTTCTAAGTTTGAATGGCAAAACCCGTTTTTATAATAGAGGTATTTTCACAAAAAATGAGCTAATTAACTTAATGATTGAATTTCCAAAAATCAGTTTTAAATAGAATAATGCAACGCAATTGGCTTTAACTTGTATTGATAAGTGGCAAATCCCTTTTGACAAAATATTGGATCAAGTTTTAAACAAAAACCAGATTTTTACCAAGTTATGAATACCCATTTTCTGGGAAATAGAGACAAATGAAGGATTTTTGCACAAAGCACTGCCTCGCCCCAAAGTTGGCCCAAATTAGCTTACATTTTCAGATGGGATATACTCGTTCAAATATAAAATCCTTTATAAACGTTTAAAGAACCTACGCATAATATAAAGTTCCGGATAAGACTGAAACGTACCAATACGAGTCAACCCGAGCCCCGGTGTATGAGTATAAAGTAAATAACTTATAAATAATATTTCCTTTACACTTTTTACAATTTATACTTATTCCTTGTATATAAAAGGAAACTACTTATACTCGGATATAATAAATCCAAAACTACGATACCCTATAAATAAAGGGGATATATTCAAATTCTTCCAAAAAATATGATATGCAAAAAACTATCTATGACAGTTCTTTTTTACGGGAAAATAAACACAAAATAAGCAGTTTAAACAAATACTCATACATTGAAATTCAAGGGTCAACCGTATAGTATGGGTCCTTAATACTGGGGTGCCTAACACCTTCCCTAGGGGATCATCAGAACCCTTACCTAGAACTCTGGATTACGAAGGTTTTTTCACGGTACTTGAATAAACCCTTCAAAACTGATTTTTCTAATTTTCTAAAAATTAGATGGCGACTCTTTTTCAAAACAAAGTTCAAAAGAGCGTCAAGGAGTTTGCAGTAGCCTTTTTACGCCCTAAACCCGCGTGAAAAAGTAAACTGTTACAATCATTTGCCTCAAGCAGCCAGAAAACCCTAGCCCGCCATGAGGCAATGGCCTCTCTCTTGCATCATTTTTGCCATTTTCGGCAAGTTTACATGCGTACCACGCCTTTACCAGGTCTGGTGTGACCTAATCTAGCAACACATTTAGTGTTTCGCCCTTCACTCACCAAACACGGTACGTCTCTCCTCTCTTTTTACTTTTTCTGATAATTTGGGATCAACGAGTACAAATCCCTTAATAGGATTTGTCTCAAGGTGAATTTGAATTCTCAAATTTCATTGGTTGGTCCAGAACCAAATGGATCCATTGGGATTTTGCCTAAATCTGACCCTTCATGCTTTGTATTGCGTTAATCTTGGCCCTTGAATGTTGAGAAGGTGAGGACTACTCACAAATTTGAGTTTAGTCCTACATCGATTGAATTTAGGGTTTCTCAATTTTTGGGGTTCTATAAATAGAACCCCCAATTCGCATTTTAGAAGTATCGGGCAACTGAATATCATAGGATATTCACAAAAAAAAAACTCAAAATACCTAAGTTTTGGGCATCTTGCTTTAAAGCTTTAATAGTTTGAGTTTAAGTTAAAAAATTTAAAATATTCTTTGCCTTCTTTGTGTGGTTTTTGGTGGCTGAGCTCGAGGAGGAAGTAAAAGGATCTTCCAAGTTGAAGTCTCGACATTAGGCTGTGCATAAAAGAGGTAATCTCCCTCCCTTTTATTTCTTTTAGCATTTATTAGCTATTTTCTGCTTATATGTGCTAGATTGTTTAGTGTAGTAGTGTTAATTGTTAGCTTAGTTATTGTTTGCATGTGTTTATTATTATTCTTTCGTAGCATGTTTATTAGTTGCTAGTTTTAAGCCCATTTGAATCCTGTTTAGTTATGTTCATGAGTATTAGCTTCCTGTTTTAGTCCCTCTAAGTTGGTTTTAGTTTGTTGTTGATGGCTGAGTCTTTATTATGTGGAACTAGACCCTAGTTGTGTGTTAACTCAGTTTAAAATTATGTCTAGCTGTTGTTTGTCCTGTTTAAATTTAGCCTGTGCTAAAGATAAGTTTGTATAGTTTAAATTACCTGTATGTGTTTAGCATAGGAATGGGCCTATCTGCTGGTGTGTTTACCTAAGCATGATTAGTTGGATCAAATGTTTCAGTTAAATGAGTAATGAGTTATCTGAGATTAGTATAAAGCTTGTTTGGTTGTTTGTTGACTTAGCCTGATAGAGTGTACTGTGATTAAGAGAAGTCCATGTCTAAATTTGGAGTAAGCTTAAAGTTCTATTAGTGATAACTGCATATAGTGTGATTATGTATACTTAAGAGTTAGTTTAAAATGGGAGCTGGGCATGCTAAACTTGGTTTAACATCATGTTAGAGGCTATCATGTATTGTTTGGTTTAAAAATGTTTAAGCTGGTTATTTGATAATCTGATGAACATGTTTTGGACTTGGATCTTGAGACTGTTAATAGGAAAATCTAGTATATATGCCTAAGCTGATATCAAACATGTTATGATAAGTTCCTCCTCTGTGTTGAATGTGGCATAGGCCCTTAAGCTGATTAAGTGTCCTTATCTGTTGAAAGAGTATTCCCATGCTACATTACCTGCCTATTGGAGTCTATTTTAAGTCTATGCATATCTCTTTTTAACTCTGATATCATCAGCACATGATAATAGTATGATGATTCTGTTGTTTAAAAAATAGTAGTGAAGTTTAGATCTGCATATAGGGGTCTGATCATGATGTTTGCCTATTATGAAATAGCTTGTAAGCTGTGTGCATGTCCTTGCCTATTTGCTCCTATATTGAACCTGTGTCAGTATGCATTCATAGGTGCTTGTTTTGCCTTTCCTATAACACATGCCAAGACTGTCGTTAAGAAGTTTAGTCTATGCACATCTGTTAAAAGATTGTCTCTCCTTGTTTATATACTTTCTATGATCATTCAGTGCTCATGCCTTCATTTGAACTCTAATGTGACATTTCATTCCTGTTATCCCTTTAATTCTGTTGGTGCATGTCTATCTTTTGAAGCATAATTACATTAAGATTTGGCTTAAGTATAAGGACTTATGTGGACACATGTGTGATCTGATTGAAAAGGTTGTCACTTGGTGAGTGGTTGATCATAGGTGTAACTTACCTAGGGCCAGGAGAAAAGAGGATAGGGCTTAGAGTTTATAGTCAAACTCAGCCTAGTCCCCTTTACTCTAGGTTGCTGGGGTTTCCCTATGTGAAACTATACACCATGGGACCCTTTAAGGCTAAAATAAGTAGAAATATATATACACTGCATTGGACCCTGTCCCTTTACATTTTTAGGCTCATTCTTTTGTTTACCTTTGTTAAAGTTGTACTTGGGCCTGTTTCTCTTTTGCCTCATGTTTGACTATTTCACTAAGTGTAAAAATGCATTTAATGTATGTTTGAGCCTTTCTTTATGGTTATTCGATCTCACATTCTTATTAGTTTAGTCATTAAGGACTAGGTACTTTCTAACCATCATTTTCTTCTCCCCTTTCCTGTTTGCATGTGAAAAATACCGAGGCTATTTGGGCCGCTTCCTTCCATTTGAAACCTGTTGGGCCTGAGGCCCAACTCTTTTGTTTAATCGAGTCCGATGAAAGGGAAGCTAATATTTGCATTGAAGCCCACCTATGGGTGAAAATAGGCAATTGATGGGCTTAGGTAGGCCCACCAGCCTAAACTCTTCTCTCCTTTTTATTTTATATGTGTAATGTATTTGTAAAAGACATATGTAAATATTGAAGCCCTTTTAGTGCTTAGAATTTAGGAAAAACGCTTAGTATTATTAGGAAGTCGCCTCAAAAGGCTTTTCAAATGCGGCTAATTTTGAACTAGAACACTTCATGGGATTTTGGATAAAGTTTAAAACTAGTCCGATTTCTTTTTTGTGTAAATAAGGTTAAATGATTTCCAATGACTAAGTAATGATTTTGGACCTTTCGTCCCCAGCAAAAATCTGATAAATATTCGCTGTTGGGCCTTAAGCTCGTGATTAAAATTATAAATTACTTAATTGGCTTTTGAAACTGAATCTGAGTAAAATAAAAAATGAACTGATTTCAAAGTGTTTTGTGGCTGCAAAATGATAAGGGACAATTTTCCAACTTGGGCTGATTGTTAAGTAAGAAAGATTGCCAAATAATGGACATTTTTTAGAAGCCTAAAAGATTGTGATTCTGGACTTTGAAACTTGAGAAGAATTGAGACTGTTTTGAGCTGAAAGACCAGAAATCTGCGGACTAAAAACAAAGGAAATACATTTGGTCCAGTTTGAGATAAGACGGAATTTGGACCGGAGTATGGATTGGCCTTATGAGCTTCAAATAAATAAAATTGGACTTGGATAAAAATACTCTCATTTTTCTTATATATATATATATATATATATATATATATATATGTATAAAATCGGAGATATACTCCATACTTTCCTTATACTATATATATAAAACCCAGAAGTACTAAAATAATTTTATTAGGATTAAAATAGTAGTGACTCTACTCGAGAGAAATCCCGGGTGTGTCTTAGTCCGGCAATAAAGTGAGTTGAAACTTATGCGGATTTTTAAACCCAAAACCCCTTTTTCTAAGGGGACTTTTTGTCAAAAATTTTCTTGAGTTTATGATAAAAAAAAAAAATGAATGACATTTTTGCGGAAAATTAAACATTTTAGCAAACAAATACATTAATCACACATTGAAGCTCGTAGGTCAACCGTATTCTACAGATCATTAATACTAGGGTGCGTAAAACCTTCCCTAGGGGATCACCAGAACCCTTACCTCGAACTTTGGTACCAAAGAATTACTCTCTTGCTTGAAATCCTTTTATCCAGGTTTCCTAATCTCCCTTCATAAATTAGGTGGCGACTCTAAAACTACTAAAAATCCAATTAGAGCACCAACAACCTCGTAGTAGCTTTTATGCGCCCGCGTAAAAGTAAAACGTAACAGAATGGAAGAGGGATTTGAGAGAGTTCTTAGAGAATTGGGGTTAGCCATTTACCAAGTGGGTTTTTCGATTAAGGTGTTTTAATCGATTTTACCGTTTATTTCACTTTTTCTCTTAATTTTAATGGTTTAATTAGTGTGTAGATATAGGAATATATATAGGAATATAAAATTATTTTAATTAGCCTGTGTGGATGACACGTCAGATAAAAAGTCCGACTGGATAGCGAGTGAATACACGTTATTAAAGCCTATGCGCTTGGGGCGTTTTTAAATTCACTTATCCAAGTGTAGGGGTGTCATTAGTACTAGGCATAGTTTTGGGACGAAAGTAATAATCCGTGCCAAGTTCGAGGCCGTTTTAACCACTTCAGCCAATTGATTTTGAAAAATTAGGAAATCATTTTGGAAGGTTAATTTCGAAAACCTTTTAAGTATCAAAGAATGGGTAAGATGTTAGGTACTCTAGAAAATCCGCTAAATGCGGTTGACTGGCGGGTTTAAATGTTTGTTGTTAATAGAGCATATTTTGTTTAGAAAAAGAACTTTGAGGAGTTTTTTTGTACAAAACTTAAAGAACGAATTGAGTAAAGTCTTGCCCTTTCATTTAACTATGATTAGAAAAGAGGTATCTTTGGGTCGGAGAGTTATTTAAACTTGGTCAAAATAAGCGCCGCCTTTTGATAAAAACCTTTCTGTAAAACAACTTTACAGATATTTTGAAGAAAAGTATTTCTTTTGGTCCAAGGCCCACCAAATTTTTCTAATTCGCATGTTCAACCCATTTAGCCTTGAAAATTCATTCAATTGTTTTGGAAACTTAAACACATCCCAAATTCGTTTTTTTTGATTTAAAAATGAAACACATTTTAAGGAGAGTCCAACCAAAATGACCCAAAAAAAAATGAAGTGAACCAAAATACCTCAATAAAAAAAAGTGGTATCAAAGTACATTTAACGCAGTAAATTACTGCGTTAAAGGACTTAACAGTAACGGCGCGGTTAAGTCCAATAGCGCTAATTTACTGCCCTAATACTTTTTTTAAAAAAAAATTTGACACTTTTATTTTAATTATCCTTCACTGTGTGTTTTGTCTATGTTAGTAGATGAATGTTACGGGTCTGAATTAGTTCTTAGTATCATTTTTACTTAATTCGGAGCTATTGTTAAACGTAATATCATTTTCTTCAAAATTCAACCGTATTCCCGTTTTTCTTCAAAATTTAACTGTAGCATTGTTTAAATTCAAAAATTTCATTATCATTTAATGTGTGATTCGTCTATGTTTTATATAGACATAGACAATAATTTCATTGTCATTTACTGTGTGATTCAAAAATATTTTATATAGAACTCGATTTTTTTTGGTGCAATTAATAAAACTTTGGGTCGTCGTTTTAGTGATTTTATTTTAGCGTGTTATTTTTTAGTTAATGCGTAACTTTACTTTTTTTTTTTTTGTTATAATTAGTTTAGGATGTCACGCGAGTTAGTTATAAACGATAATAAAGAGTAAAATAAGATTTATCATTAAGAAATAGATACGCAAAAAATATACTTAATTTTTACTTAAACCACGCATCATGCACCATGCACCCATAATATATCTAATGTATTCTACTCATAATACCTTCTCAATGCTCCCACCTAGATTTGATCCCAGGTGGTTGGCATAAAAAAGAAGTAAACCACCGAGCCAAGTTGGTGAAAGCTACAAAGTAGACACTTTTTATTTTTTATAACGTTCACTAATGCTATCTAACTTGTTTTCATAAATTGAATTTGACCCTTGAAATTGACATTCAAAACATCATTACCACGGGATTACCATCTTGAAATATATTTTGTATCATTAGATTTTTGCTAAAGATGAATGAAAATTGTGCACCAATTTGGGGCAAAATTCAAATTGAATGGGATAAAGGACATTTTTCTAAAAACTGGCCCGGACAAACCGCCTTGCGGCAGTTTGCGCGGCTAGATCTCGAAAAAATATGCGTAATTAAAAAAAATTGCGTAAATCGAACGTCCGAGCACAAAGTTATGACCGTTTAAAGTTTCACCAATTTACAACTACTTTTTCTCCCTATACTCCTTATTTTATAATTTTATCTTATTTTTATAACTACTTAATTCTACTGGATAAAAAATTTATGGGACTTGCATAACGCATTAATGTAGTGCGTTATTCAAACAATTTTTTTTAATGACGTCATTAACGCAGTAATTTACTGCGCTATTGGACTTAGCCACGCCGTTACAGTTAATTCCTTTAACGCAATAAGGTACTTTGGTACCACTTTCTTTTTTATTAGGGTATTTTGGTTCACTTCTTTTTTTTTTTGGGTCATTTTGGTTCCGGAGTCTTTTAAGGAATCTAGAGCAATAAGTGACGAAATTCTTTCAACTTCATTCAAAATCATCGCTCTCCCTCTCAATTTAAGTGTCGTTTTTTGGGCCTGTTTGGATTGGCTTATTGCTTTTGACAAATGTCATAAGTTAGAAATTCTAACTTATGACTTTTGACTTATTTTTGTTATTTTGGCTTAAAAATAAGTGCTTAAAAGCATTTTTTTTATTTTACCCAAACACTACAAAAGTGCTTAAAAGCTATTTTAGCTTAAAAGCACCTAAAATAAGCCAATCCAAACAGGCTCTTTGTATGTCTCAAAAAGAGTGTCTTTTTCTATATTTAGTAAGTTGACAGTTCAAACATCCTGCATGACTAATTTATAACCACAACTCCACAAGATTCAAATAATATTTTAGTACATTATACACATCTTTAATTTAGGACTATATGATTCAAAATTCATTTTATTTCTTAAACTTTGTGTCTAGTCAAACTAAAACACTTAAATTAGAGCGGAGCGAGTATACAACATAACTCAATATATACATCAATGCACGTGTCAAGAAATTAGCGTTATTTTAAATGGCTACAGATAATTTTCGAGATTTATTTCTTTCTATTCATTCCACAAATACAAAAGAGAATGGAGGAAAACAAAAGGTGATAGCTTTTTGCGTTTGTGGGTCGGCGCATCAGTTAGACTGACCAAGCATTATAGCCTTACTGATATGGATCACAAATCTTAAATCAGTACAGAACACAAAATGGAGAGTGAATGAAACAATTTGTAAAGTAATGGTAACGCATGTTCCAAATTCCCTTTCCTTCCCCACACCGCACTACCCCCATCACGCTCGCTCATCTTACCATAATAGCCCAAACACGATACATTGTATTCACTTAGTCATATTTTCAATTCACAGTTCGACTCCGTTTTATTAGTCTTTGCTCAAGTAATTATTAATGCATCTCCAGATGACTGACACGTGGACTTATAAGCATGAAAGGTTGGAAATTGAAATTGGTTCCTAGCTTATTTTCAATTTTTGGTTGCATTCTTTATCAATGGTAAAATTAAAATAATACTAATTATTTATAGAATTAAACTTGATTAATTTTTTACATGAAAAAAATCAGTAATTAATGTAAAATAATTACTAATTTTCTTCATGTAAGAAATTAACCAAATTTGCTTCTATAAATAATTAGTAAACATATATTAAAATGTAAAATAAGAAAACAAACATACATTGTGCAGAACGTGCTATATTGCTATGTCTGCTACAATAAAGCTTTCCACAAGAGAATTAACTGCAATGCTGCCCCCCCCCCCCCCCCCCCCCCAAAAAAAAAAAACCCCGCAAATTGGCTCCATATATTTTAACATTACCATTAATAAAGAATACAACCAAAAATAGAAAATAAGGTAAGCAATCTCAATCTTTCGTGCTCATAAATCCACATGTCAGTCATCTAGAGGTGTATTTGATAATTACTTGAACAAAAATTAATGGAGCGGACGGATCCCTTCAATTTATATTCGTAGACATCTCTCTAATTTTTCTTGCAACAGTATTTATTCATAGGAATGGATGATCTAGCTAATTGGGTACGGGTTCTCGAGAATCCAAATAACATTGACGCAGATCTTGTATTAATTATATTTAGAAGTCCATTAAATAAGTAAGAATTATTGTTGGTTCTGTGGCAGAATTTGAACCTCCTTAAGCGTTGTTGCCTTCCTTGATCATGAGGGTTTGATTCTCCTTGAGCTTAGGTGTTCGATTTTTTTTCTCTTTTTTTCTTTTTAATTTAACATCATTGAGAACTCACAAACTTCAAATCTTAGAAGCGCCTCTATTTATACCCAGTATACTATAAATAATGTACCAACCTTGTATAAAAGTGTATAATAGTGCATAAGAGGTTTATCTACACTTGTATACTATTATACAAAATTATATAATATAAAAACATATTGAGTTTCGTTTCGGACGAACTTCAACCTATGAAATAAAATGGGTCAAAACATCACCAAAACTGTTCAAATCTTCATCGAATAGCTTCAAATCTTTACCACAACTTCTAAATGACATTCCCATCAAACCCAATCATCAATTTATCAAAAATTTCAACAAATCACAATATTCATTTGTGAATTTTTAAGCTTTTAAAACCGCAACAATGAAGTTTTAAATTTTCCACTTATTCATACCCCTAATAAGTTGTTTGAATCAATAGGGTGCGTTATAATAAGGCTTTTACAATTGATATAGTACTGTAGGTAAGCCTTCAGAAACATTTTATCCCGGCACTGAAAAAGATTTTTTTTATATGCGACATAAGTTTCCAAAAAAAGAGTTTCAAAATCTATATGTATGAATCTCCATGCATATAAAAAAATTGTCATGCATATATATATATATATATCTGTCTCCAAGTCCTTATCATGTTTGAATAGAAATCAAATTACATGAATTTTGATCAACGTTTTAACATGTACTTTTTCAGTATACTGATATAAGAAGAATTCCTATATATAGTACTTTTCGTATAGTATTCAAGTATCTAAAATTTGTTTTACAATAGAGAGTTAATTTAATCTAATTTAACATCAAAAATTAATCAAATTGACTCTCGGAATGCGAAACGTGCAAGTAATTTTAGACGTAGGGAGTACTCATGCATAATACAGATACCCACTCTTCCAATCTTCACTTTGCTGGTACGGATATCACTGATAGATTTATGCACGTGTTATGTTTAATTTATATCATTGGAGAAAATCAGGATTACGCGCGTCTAATAACGACGTAAGAAGAGCGAAAAACGTACTGACCTCTGGTATGGCTTTATCTTCATTTTCTGGTACACTAATTCAAAGTATGGTAAAGAGATTAGAAGAAGACAAAATCAAAATCACAAATTAGAGAATTATTTTCTTTATTTTAAATATTTTACTCCTTCTGTCCCAATTTGCATGATACAATTTCATTTTTAGTTTGTCTAAAAAATAATGATACATTTTCTTATTTGATAACAATTTAACTTTAAACTTCAACTTTTATGCTTAACGAGATGATTTATAACCACACAAATATCTTTTACTTGTTTTAGCGCACAAGATTCAAAAGTCTTCCTTTATTTTTTAAACCCCGTGCCCGTTCAAACTATATCGCATAAATTGGGATGGAGGGAGTAATTTATTATATACAAATAAGCGAAACCTGCTAAGATCTGAAAATATGGAGTAATTTTGATTATAAGTTTGAGCCTAGTGATACAGGAGGTAATAATCTCTTTAAGTTATAGGCATTAATAGTATAAAATTTCTTTACCTTCTATATAGTTTGACTTATAAAAAAAATTGTTTTTAATTTTTTTATAAATTATCAATTAATATTTGTATAAAAAAATATTTGAAGTTGCATTTTGAGAAAAAACCTGATGGTTTAAATTGTTTTTACACCATCATATATAAAACTAATACTCTTTTTTTTTTTTTTTTTTTTTTTTTTATTATCAACATAGCCAAATTTTTATAGGGGTTTAGACATATATATTATTTATAAATAATAGAATATTTTTTCGTTAATCAATTTTATTGTACGATTTTGTCCACTATTAAAACTTCAATACAAAAAAAGTACTTAAATAAAAAAGTTAATAACCTCGGGGAGCATTTCAAGTGAAATAATTATTTCCACTTAAAAACATGAGAGACAAAGTCAAAGGCGATATCACTTTACCACCTCTTCAGTCAATGCTTTTGTCTTTATCTTTTTTGTTGGTTTAACTTTTTTTTCAATGAAACTCATGTCGAAACAAATTAAACTTTTTTTTTTTTGTTTAACTACTGGCTTAATGAGCCTAGATTTGTGCTAAATAAAGCCCATTAACAAAAAGCGCTTGCTATTATGAACATCTCAATTATTCGAGTGCTCGAACTAGAGCTGTAAGCTAATTTAGTTTTGGAACACTATTTTCAACTTTTTTTAAATCAATTTCCCAGTAGCCGCCGGGTATTTCATTACCACCAAAAACCAGTAGCATACAGAGAAGTGGTTGTATAAATCCTTCCCTCCAGCTTCACAACTGTATTATAAAAAATCGAATTGGCTGAAGCCGTTAACATACGCTTTCGGGAAGTTTAACCACGCGATATCTCAGTGAACGTATTGGAACCGGGTAGGAGAACGTACTTTACAGAGGTTCTACGAACAAAGTCTAAAGCAGTTAGTTATTTACTAGGTTTATAAGATTAAAGAGACACCAAAAAATGAACTTTCTATTTGTGAGTCTTAGCAAAAGCATTTGTCATTGATCCATTCTGTATGGCGCGCGGGCCTCGTGCAGCTGTGGTTATTCCTCCAATAGAAGAAATCAAATACTATAGTCCAAAAGGTAACCTTCCATCTTTAGAATGGGATAGGCCTAATTATTCCAGCCAAGCAATGATCTGTCACAAGCTAGTAGTGGAGGGACACTTTTTGTCGAAAACCTTTCCCTATAAAAGGTGGGAAACTTTAAGGAAAATCAAGTGTGTCTACATAGAACAGAAAGACTTCAATAACAATATACTTCTCGAGGCTTTTTTTTTCTACTGTTGAAGCTCTTTCACTGTTAGATACTACTAAGTTGAAAAGGACAAGGTTAGTACGTAGAAGTTATAAACCTGCATTATTTCAATATCTACTTTTCTTATTTCTTCTTTGTTGATGATCTCCGATTACTTTGTTTCAGATGAGTTGGACTGTTGCAGATGCAGTGGACTACAAAGGGTCCCCTGCTGATAAGTCTAAAACTGGTGGTTGGATACCTGCTACTCTTATCTTAGGTTTGTATTATTTCCATGTCAGTTGCAGGTCAAGTAGAATTTAATTAATTTTCAGATACAATTTTAGAAATTTATTTATGTCGACGTGCATGTTATAGGAAAACGCTACGTAAGGTTCACGATCTCAAAATTCCTCCTTTAGGATAGTGATTAGCTCAATCATTCTACTGTAAAATTGAGAAACTTGGCATGCTTTTGTTGAAAAGGTTATAGTATATGGTTATGATAAGTAAAAGTTTAGCTGAAATCAAAAACATGCAGGATATGTATATATATGTATGTTGCTTTTGCAACTAAACTTGCGTCATGTAGATTCCATATAAGCATTATTTAGGTTTTTAATGGTTTTTTGCCGTTTGGTTTGCTTCATATATTAAATTGATACTCTAATTCTGATCGATCTTCTGGTTCCAGATCTCAACAATTGTAGCAAAAGCGATCATGACAAGTAATGTTAATAATTAA
Organism: Lycium ferocissimum; assembly: GCF_029784015.1. Taxonomy (NCBI): domain Eukaryota; kingdom Viridiplantae; phylum Streptophyta; class Magnoliopsida; order Solanales; family Solanaceae; genus Lycium; species Lycium ferocissimum. Next base: position 21,648 of record NW_026725449.1, read on the forward strand.
AGATATTGATTACCAAAATGAAGTGATTGATCTTCCTTGGGTAATTTTACAGGGATTGAAATTATCGAAAGGCTTTCGACAATGGGAATAGCAGTAAATCTGGTGACATACTTAGGTGGTACAATGCATTTGCCTAGTTCAAGTTCAGCCAATATTGTAACAGATTTCATGGGCACGTCCTTTCTCCTGTGTCTGCTTGGAGGCTTTCTTGCAGACTCTTTCCTCGGCAGATACAAAACTATTGCAATATTTGCTCTTATACAGACACTGGTAATTAAATATGAGGAACTTTAACAGTTTTAGCAGCAATAATTAACCCTCTCATCTTTAATTAACCAAAACATAAAATATGTGCTTCAGGGAACCGGGATGTTAACGTTGGCAACCAGCCTGCCGCAACTGCGACCCCCTCCGTGCCATCGTCATGATGCCAATTGCAAACCAGCAAATGGTTTTCAAATGGGAATCCTATACTTAGCCTTATATCTCATAGCATTAGGTACTGGTGGCTTAAAATCTGGTGTCTCAGGATTTGGAACGGACCAATTCGATGAGAAAGATGAGAAGGAAAAGGCGCAAATGGCGTTTTTCTTCAACAGATTCTTCTTCTTCATCAGCATGGGGACTTTGACAGCAGTTACAGTGCTTGTTTATATCCAAGATGAAGTTGGACGGATCTGGGCTTATGGTGTTTGCTCAGTAGCCATGTTCATTGCCATTGTAATATTCCTTCTGGGTACTAAAACGTACCGATACAAGAAAAGTGCAGGAAGTCCTATTGTCCAAATTTTTCAAGTCATTGTTGCTGCTATAAAGAAGAGGAAAATGGATCTTCCATATGATGTGGGCATGCTCTATGAGAATACTACTCCAGAGGATACAAGAATCCAACACACAGAAGAATTCAGGTTGACACGTGTACATGCATGTTTCAGTTTTCTTTTTAGATAATGGTGAAAAAACACACAACTATCACTTTTTCGTGAGTTTACACCCAAACTATCAACTGTACCATTTTCCTACTTGAACTATTACCATCTATGTATTAAAAGCCTAGTAATTGATAGTTCAGGTAGAAAATATGGAACAACTGATAGTTGAAACTCGCGAAAAATAAGATACTCCCTCTGAAGGAGTTTGACTAGCCACGAAATTTAAAAAATAAAGAAAGATTTTTGAAACTTGTGGTCTAAAACAAACCATATAAATTTGTGTGGTTAAAAATCATTTCATTAAGAGTAAAAAGATAAATTTAAAATTGAATAATTATATACTAAATATAAAAAGGTGTCATTTTTTTTTTGAACTAATAACTAAAAAGGTAAATTAAAAGTTGAATGTTTATTCTTACCACTAACTCTTTTCTTTTTATAAGAATTAATATCGGACTGCATGTTAGGTTATGTTTACTAAATTATTGGTTGTGTAGAACATTGGACAAGGCTGCGATCGTAGCTGAGGGAGATTTTGAGGACCACTCTGCTCCAAATCCATGGAAGCTTAGCTCAGTGACAAGGGTTGAGGAAGTGAAAATGATGGCAAGGCTGCTCCCAATTTGGGCCACCACTATAATTTTCTGGACCACCTACGCACAGATGATTACTTTTTCTGTTGAACAAGCTTCTACCATGGAAAGAACAATAGGCAACTTCCAAATTCCAGCAGGATCTCTCACTGTCTTCTTTGTGGCAGCCATCTTAATCACCTTGGCTGTTTATGACCGAATTATCATGCCACTTTGGAAGAAATGGAAGGGAAAACCAGGTAAAACTTTCACTGACATACACTAACAAATTACTACGTACAGTGTGTATATGTTTAATAAAAGCGTAATACAACAACATATACAATGTTACAACAACAACATACCAGTGTGATGGGGTGTAGGCAGACCTTATCCTTACCTCAAGAAATGGGTTTTCAAAAACAGATTTGACAAATACAAAAATACAAGCTATAGTGAAAATACTGTGGAAAAGAAAAGTATTGAGAGCAAAATAGTAAAGATAACTCAAGTAAAAGAAACAACAGTCGTAATACAATTGAAGAATAAGATAATACTCCGTAATAAAATAATTCTCCAATAATGACACTGATAAGTACAAGAGGGAGCAAACAATTGATACTCTAAGCTAGAACCATGACTTCCTTAATCTACAACCTAATTATTAATGCAAATGGCTTTGCCCCGTGACCTAATGTCGAGCGAACAATTAAGCTAAAAGGTGCTTCATCACCCTAAACATGCATGATTATTACTAATTATCATTATGATTCATGTACGGCTTTCAGGTTTTACCAACCTACAAAGAATTGCCATTGGCCTTGTATTATCCGTAATAGGAATGGCAGCAGCTGCGCTAGCAGAGAAGGAAAGATTGGCAGTTGCAAAATCGGTGGGGCGACACACTTCAACTTTGCCAATTAGTGTATTCGTCTTGATCCCGCAATTCTTCTTGGTAGGGGCTGGAGAAGCTTTCATCTACACCGGCCAACTCGATTTCTTCATAACACAATCACCAAAAGGGATGAAGACAATGAGCACTGGCCTTTTCTTGACAACCCTTTCACTCGGTTTCTTCATTAGCAGCTTCTTAGTGTCACTTATGAAGAAGTTGACCAAAAGTAACGCTACACCTGAAGGCTGGCTTGCAGACAACATAAACTATGGAAGGCTTGACTTGTTCTATTGGCTTCTTGCTGCGTTAGGAGTCATAAACTTTGCCATCTACCTAAATTGCGCAACTGGGTACAAGCCAAAGAAGGCTAAATCTGCCACAGCGATGGAGACGTTGCACCATGGAAATGGAGCTGAAGACAAGTGCTAGGATTTAGCTAAGCGCTCGTGTTGCAAACAAACTATATATGCTGTTCAAGTTGCCGTTTTTAATTTTATTAATTTCTCGAATGGTGTGTTGCACATGTATAACATATCATGTAACGTATGATTTTGTAAAATACTATTAATATCATGAAACAAAAGATTGTGCGAATAACTAAATATGAAAAAAAATAAAGTACAAGGTTTTGCGGAAAATCAATATGGATTGTAGTATCGTGTGGCTTCTTTGTGTAACACCTCATACCTCCGGGTTAGGTTTAAACTCGTTAAAAGCATGTGCTCAGACTCGAATCTTAGTATTTAGTGTGCACACATGTGAATTAAAATTAGAAAGAGATGAAAGTGGTTAGAGAAACTTCGCACCGTCGAATGTAAAAGGTGCTATTTATCATGTCAAGATTGACCCGAACGATTAGAAATATTGTATAAGACCAATACTACGTATACAATATGCTTTGGAAGTAATTTGAGGTGTGAGGGTAGCATAAGGCCAAAACAAGTTCAGAAGATCATGTAAATCGAATTTTTACCACCTTATCTTGCACAAGACCTCACTTCAAGCGAGTATACGTCAAAATCTATAAGGAACTGAGACAACTTATTGAATTAAAGTTGTAGCCCTTTGAAATACCTTTCCAACCATATAAAGATCAGGTCAAACAAATTTCTGTACAAAGAGTTATGATCGTTTTACTGAAAGGTCGCAGAGTAGTCCGCTGAGCAGATATGCAGTCCGCAAAATGCAATATGTCCTCTGCATTTTGAATCACATTTCACCCGCAAAATTTTCAACGTTCTTTTTAATATTCCTTAGCATTTGCGGCCGCAACATGCGTTATGCCCAACATATTGAACCGTAGATCGCGCCTAGTTTTCTTTAAAGTCACGTTCTTTCACGAATTTTCATTGCTTCAAGCCCTAGCACGGCTTTTCTCTCCTCTCCTCATCCTTCCACATCAATTTAATCCCCTCTCATCTATTTCTAAGTAATTCTAACACTAATACATGGATTCTTAACAAGATTCTACACTACAATCTTAGAAAAACCCTTCTCAAAGGTTCAAGTGATGGAATTGGAGTTCCTTCTCAAAAGTTTGGATTTTTCTTGGGATTTTGGAGAGATTAAGGTATGTAAGGATAAATTTCTATGTGTGGAACATCATTGTTCTGTCACACCCCAACGAGTGGCATGACGGGTTCCGACCCGTAGGCCGGGAACCACCTGACTTAACAGTTACCTTGAACATTAGATACCATAACTCAAAGGATACCTGCACGCAAAAAGGGCCCAACATAAAAATATCCCATATTCCAACATATATGTACATATGCGAACCAACAAGGTCGCTACAACATCACGAGTGTCATAGAGCCGGCAAGGCTACATAACTTCCTAACTACATACAAATGTCTACAGACCTCTATGGAATATAATCTGTAGGGAAGACGGGACAAGGCTTCATCATACCCATATGTACAAATCAAAATATCGTACCAAAATAGACTATGACTCCGAACCAAGTGGAGCGCACGGCCCCTGCAGCTCGAGGAAGATCTCTGCTGTTGGGTGCTCGCACGAATACCTAAACCTACGGGCATGACCACAGCGTCCATAAGAAAGGACGTCAGTACTAATAATGTGCGAGTATGTAAGGCATGGATAACATTTATATATATATATATATATATATATATATATATATATATATATATATATATATATATATATATATATATATATATATATATATATATATATATATATATATATATATATATATATATATATATATATATATATATATATATATATATATATATATATATATATATATATATATATATATATATATATATATATATATATATATATATATATATATATATATATATATATATATATATATATATATATATATATATATATATATATATAACATATATATATAGAGAGAGATATATATATATATATATATATATATATATATATATATATATATATATATATATATATATATATATATATTTTATAAAAAACATTATATATATATATATATATATATATATATATATATATATATATATATATATATATATATATATATATATATATATATATATATATATATATATATATATATATATATATATAGTACCATGCCGGCCATTAAGGCTTGGTGTTATATATATAGTATCATGCCCGGCCATTAAGGCTCGGTGTTATCATCATTAGCCCGTGTCCGGGGCGATATCATAACATGCCCACTGCAGTGGTGTGCACATCTACGTGCCATGCCCGACCGACTATAGCGCGGCACGGTGTGAGAAAATACATACATATATATAAAGCATGCGTGAGAGCTCAATCAAAAGCCACAACTATATCGGAGTGACGTAAGGTCGGTAGCCTCCGATTATATTATGGATCAATCATTATCGTTTATCTCACCTTGAAGGAACAAGGGTCATAAGGTGAGATTACCAACAATGAAGGAAATTAAGAAATTGTAAAGTAAGCTCAACCATCTCATAATAATATAAAGCTCATGTACTTGGAAATCTCTATGAATAAAATCATCTCATAATAACATGAAATCCGTATGCCTTGGAGCTTTGATAAATAAATCCCTCATAATCATCGTCATGGTTATCATAAAAAAAATTATTCATCTTTAGCATCATAAAAACTTTAAGAGTCATGAATCTCTAACATTCTTGGAAATGAGGATTTTTATGGAATTCATGCATGGGTTGGTAGGAAAAGAATCTTGCCTTTAGAAGCTCAATAACATCATAAGGATCATGAGATTCATGGAATTCTAGCATTTGTGGAACCAAGGATATTATGGGTATGACACAAAGGTTTATAACAAAAGGATCATGCCTTTAGAAAGAAAGGGACTAGCCTTAACATACCTGGAGGCTTATTTCTCGACTTTCCAACTTACTTCTGTCTTGAAATTTACTTAAGATCGTTCGCAATCCCATAATCTACATATAAAACAATTCACACTATTATTAGACTCATCCTCACATGTTCGTCTTAAGCCTTAAATTCGAATCCATTTAGAATCTGCCGAAATTCGGGTAGCATTTCCCCTGTATATATGCCTAGTCCGAAATCGCAATACCAACAACCAACAATAACAACAACCATACTAACATCAACAACAATATCATCAAGATTCTACAAGATAAATATGCACAATTTCATCCAATACTTTCTTCAAATCTCAATCCATACGCCAACAATACCAACACAATAATTATAACTCTTATTCTTGTAAATATTCCTAAATCAATATTAATAAAAAGAGATTCATACCTTACTTTTTCTAGAATAGCAAAATCTTCAATGTTTAGTTGAATCCAAGTCAACTCCAACACAAAACAAAACTATAATCGCGACTATACGTTACTCGGACCTCGATTAATACTCCGTCACTTGAAAATTATGTAAAATCCTCACTTTGTGGTGTATATAAGCTCTCCTTTGTTGGCTGAGATTTCTAGAGTATTTGGGAAGTTTATTATGGAGAAAAAGATGGATTTTAGCCCTTATATAGTGGAGTAAAGTTGGTTGGCAATGTACGGCGCGTGACAACATGCATTCGCGCGATCGGTCCCACGCTTTCTGCTGCCTAACTTGTAATGTCCATAATTCTCTACTCCGGCTTTATATCGACGAGCGATTTGATGCGTTGGAAACTAGACTTCATGAACTTCAATTTAGGCTTTTGCTTTGCTTCAAAACTCCTCATATACTAAAAGATATTCTTCCTCAAATTTGTGCCAAAATTGCCCCTCATATTTTTCTCCAAAATTCCAAAAACTTAATTCCCTTAATTTACTTGCTCTCTAATCCTCCCGTAGCTTACTATATGAACTTAAACCCTCATAACCATAAGATAGACGCATGTAATCTCATATACCCTTGGAGGTAACTCCACTGTTCACACTTAAAACATCCAATCACTTATAAATTTCAACGTACCAAACTACGGGGTGTAACATGTTCTTCCTCATGCTACATTCTTCCATGATTATCACAAACTTTTTATTGAAAGCAAAATTATGCCCTATTTTCATGAAATGCTTTAATATGCTCTGTTACACCTCAGAAAATTTCATGTCGTCGTATGATAGCTAGACTAAATCAGGGTAAGAAGTATACGATGTTTCAATAAGTAAGAAATGGTATTTCATGGTTCTAATTGAGATTTCAAAGATATTCGAGGTAAGAGAAGAAAGTTCGTTAAGAAGGACGAGGTATACGTTGTGTATCGGAAAGGATTCACAAAGTACCAAGTTGATGATGGCTTAATGATGCCTTAAAGAAGAGTTATAACGTCCCTTGGATTGTTAATGAGGTGTTAAACAAGTGTTAAGAAGGTTCCATAAGGATTGGAGATCAAACGAGTCGACGAGTACAAGTTTCGGAAAGCTGAGCATTATACAGTCCAACATACTGACCGTATAAAATATACTGGCCGTATGTTAGGCCGTATGTTCTGCCCAGAATGGGATCCTTCACTGGACCAAAGGTAAGTCCACACATACGGTCCATATAAATTATACGGACCGTATGTTAGTCCGTATGTTCGTGTCGGGACAGATTTTAAGTTGATATAAGGAGGAACCAAGTTCATCATTTCATTTCATTCTTTCTCTCCACACTTCAAGAAAACTCTCCACACTTCTTCTACAAGAATTCAAGAGAAACCCATGATCAACTTCATCAAACCAAGAGAGTCAAGTGTAAGAAACTCACTAGGGTTCATCCAAGATAAGAAATCTCTTTGGAAGTGGAGCTAGGGTTTTGCTCAAGTGGTTTTCCACCCAAAGATCATTCCTACACTATCAAAGGTAAGTTTTATGATCCTTCCATGTTGTTTAAAGCATTGAGAGGTTGAAAGACTTGGATTCTAGAAGGAGATAGAAAATGGGTCATGAATGTAAGAATTGTAGTATTTTTGAGTAGTAGCTTGGAATGAGTCATGATTCTTTATAAGTTGTGATTAATTATGCTATAAATGATGTTAAGGACATGGGATAAACATTATATGTGAGTAAATATAATAGTGTACTATGACCATGACTATGGATGATGTGAAGTGAAATGGGGAAATGTGGATAATGTAGGTGAATGAAGATTATTGCTTATGATCTTTTGTGAAAGTTATTATAGATGTTTGGGAGTTGATATATGATATGGAGAAAATTGTATAAAAAAGGAAATGCTGCCCAATTTTCTCTAGCTTTAGTTGAGCATGTTCATGTGATCGACTAGCTAATGTTAGTACAAACTCTATTAAAGGTAGAAACATGAGCATTGAAGGAGAACATTCAAGCGATAGAGTAGCTAAATGAAAAGGTATGTAAGGCTAGTCCTTTCTTTCTAAGGCATGACTCCATGGCATGAATTCTCCGATTTTTCCATGACTTTCTTACATTCCGGAAAAGTATGAGTCTATGTTCATAAAAGGCTTCATATGAGATAAAAGGGTAAAAGATATGTTACTAGCATGATAACGATGATGATGCGTTTGAGTCTAAGGAATCCTAAAGCCATGATATGATGTTTCTACAAATCTAATGACCCTATTTACGATCCCTTGATGTTGTTCATTGTGTACACTCACCTTATAATGTTAGTCCCTTCAAGGTAAGATATGATGATTATGATTACTCCATAATGGAATTGGGGGTTCTCAACCATACGTCCCCCCGATATAGTTACAGACTATCTTTGAGTTCTAATGTATACTTCATGATAAGGTTATGATAAGTTTATGATAAGGTTACGATAAGTTATGAGATGATTATGATGATGCGATTCCATCGCGCCTAGAAGGCCGGACATGACCACTGCTAATGCGGGCTGCTTACGATTCCACCGCGCCTAGAAGGCCGGACATGACCACTGCTAATGCGGGCTGCTTACGACTCCACCGAGCCTAGAAGGCCGGACATGACCACCACTAGTGGGCGGCGTATGATGATTACCCGGACGCAGGTTAACGACGATGGTATATGTGAGACGTTGATATACGTGGTAAGTATAAAATGCATTTACTCTTAAAGGCTAAGCAGGTTATATCTTCACCTCATGTTTCATGATTTCTTTATTATGTTAATTTCATTCATGCCTTACATACTCAGTACAATGTTCATACTGACGTCCTTTCTTTTTGGACGTTGTGTTCATGCCTACAGGTAGATAGGGAGGAGACCCAGATTCATAGGAGCTAATCAGTAGATTTACGAGGGCACTCCATTATTCCGGAGGTGCCATTTGATCTATTATTGTGTGTACATACATTTTGGGCACGACGGGGTCCTGTCCCGTCCATATGTCTAGTACTCTAGTAGAGGCTTGTAGATACGTATGTATGGGTAGTATGGTCCCACGATTTCCCCATTGTATATATATATATTATTATTTTGATAGCCGAAGGGCTTATGTATATAAAGGTAAATATGTTTCAAAGTGAAAATGGTTTTCTCTATGATTAGAAGCATGAGAATAATGAATGAACGCAGGATGAGCATGATGAGTAGTAGTATGAGTGGTGCTCAGTGGTCAGCCCCAGGTACCCGTCATGTCCCCTAGTCGGGTCATGAAAAAAGTGGTATTAGAGCAGTTCAGTCCTAGGAAGTGTCTACGAGCCGTGTCTAGTAGAGTCTTGTTTATGGTGTGTTGCGCGCCACATCTATAAACAGGAGGCTACAGGGCATTTAGGAAAAATGAACATTCTTCTTCTTATTAGATCGTGCCATAGAGCCATGCTATAATATTTTCTCCTCCCTAATTGTGCGTTATAATTTCAGCAAAGTTGATGAAAGGAAAAGCTACGGCAGCCCAGAAGGGAAAGATAGTGATTGAAGAAGGGCTTGAACGGGTACCGTCTATGGATACGAAGAAGGGCGAACCCCAAAATAAGGTCCTATCTCGATTTTCCCATACCTTGCCCACTTTAGGGGACCAAAGGGGAGCCTTAACTTTAGCTCCAGCACCCCCAGTTCCTCCACCAGATGCCTCAGGCCAGGAGATGAGACAGGCTATTCTTTTACTGACTCAAGTAGTAGCCGCTCAAGCTCAGCGGCAGGATGTGAGCCACGGTAACAGGGGTTGGAGAAAGAGAGTTAGTTCTTCAGGGTTTGACCATGAATTTATGGGCGCTTCGAGACAACAATTCTCCAGGCATTCAGTTCGTTCAACAACTAGTGCTCCTCCACAGTTTCCTGGACCCAGGACTGATAGATCTGCTTGCATGGGGCCAGTCTAGAGTTTTAGAGTTTCTAATTCCCAGAATAGGGGTAATTCAAGCCAGATGAGATTACCTGTACCACGATGTAGGCAGTGCAGAAAGTTACATTCTGGACCGTGCCGCTCGGGCTCGGATGTTTGTTATGCCTATGCTCGGCCAGGCCATTTCAGGCGCGATTGTCCATCGCTACGTGGTAAAGATAAGGTTCGGTTTACGGGAGTGGTAGTTGGTTCTTCATCATCAGTACGCCCTCCTAGGCGAAGGCCGCAGACAGTAGCAGGTTGTGATAGAGATCAAAGAGGAATGCCCGGTCTAAGTGGATCGACATCATCCCTATGCATTAGCTGGGCGACAAGATCTTGAGTATCCCCCTGATATTGTCTCAGGTATACTGCCGGTATTCTTTTATGATATGTATGCATAGATTTATTCAGTTTCTACGCTGTCATATATTATTCCCGATGTCTTGATTGTGTTGAGGTGAAAAATCTGAGCCAATCCAACAATTTGAGATGACTATACTTGTTAGTGACCTAGTGATAGCTAGAATCATGATATATGAGTAAGTTGATTAACAGTGTGTGGAAAATGCATATGTATATATATATATTGGAATTCTAGACCGAGTGTGCAGGCACAACTTATGAGACAAGCTCTATTATTTATATCCTCTAATGGTAAACGATCTTGTGTTGCTAAGTTGCATATTATGTGTGTTTCGATATGTGTCCTATTAAGGCATGGGACGTGTTTTCTGGGCTAAGTGCAGGTTTGGGATTGTTGTGTTTACAAGAGGAGCTCTGCTGAAATTTTCCAAGAAATCTAAGCGATATTGTGGAGACCGTAGATAGAATTGCCGTGAAAAGAAGGGAAGACCAACGACGAGTGATTAAGGATGGAGCCATTGGTTAAAATGCAGGATAGACATAGCGAGTATGTATGATACTACGGGAATGATGAATAGGTTAGGATGGGATATAGAACATGGGAAGGGAGAATGATGTGCTCGGAATAGAAGAAAATTTTATACACAAAGGAGGATCAAAGGGATAAGCACTCCAGAAGAAGTTGTAAGTTAGGAAATTTAGCTAGCTCCCTTCGTTTTGGGGAACATTAAGTTATGAGATAAACTTGATGTGTATGTGTAAGCCGATACATGATGCGCCGAATCAAATTATTAAGCTATGCTCCACCTGAGAAAATAGTGAGAGAGACTTTCATGTCATTATAAGCTAGCCTTAATGACCTTGGCGATGCTTCGAGAAAGGAGATTAAAGGAGATGTGTTCACGAAAGTTCCTTGCCTAGCAATTGGTTGACCTTATGATCGCTGTTGTGTTCTGTGTTAAAGTTTAAGCTATGTATCCAGGAATTTGCTCAAACGACTACATGACAGGGATTGCTATTACAGATATAAGGGAAAGAGAAAACAAGACAAAAGCAACCGGCGAAAAAAAAGGATGACAAGTGATGAACGCTTAGTATATGTGATGTACGTGGTAGAAGTGTTAGAAACAAAGAGGGAAGGATAGGAGCGAGGTAAATAGGAGGGAAGTCCCCTAGAACAGTAACTTCATAAACAGAAGGTGGAAGAGAATCAAACCCTGCGGATCTTCTAATACTACGAGGAAATATTAATGGGTGTCGTGAAATGATTGAGATTTTTAATCAGGCCGTGAGAGCGGTGTGGCTAGTTAAATTATGATCCGAAGTATGGAACCGACTATGGAGTAAGATATTTTATGTGTGAAGAATGACTTTAGACAATATCTTTTTAGAAAATTCTAAAAGGACCGTGCATTACTCTGCCATCAATATGCTGAGGCAGTAGAGGATGGTACTTCTATGGCAGTGTGAGCTGATCTGAGGAGAATATGGAAAAAGCGACGTTGAATCTTAAGTTGCAGCATTATCAAAGGAAAGTCAATGATACTCAATGTTTAGGACTATTATCCTATGAAAGAAATCATTTGAGAAAAAGGATGAGAATTAAGACAAAGGAAGAAACAAGGTTTGATTGTGAATGATCAATGAACTGACTTTATATGTATGTTAAGGTAGCAACAAATCGAGTCGAGTCCCCGGTGAGTTACGCGGTAAAGGTCCCAGGGAGAAATTATTGAGAAAAGGTGAGCCGAGAGAGGGAAAGTTTGCGGATGAGGCGGTATAGGGAGTATGGAACGAATATGAGCTATATTAGTGCAAATGGTGAACACACAAAATGGGCTATGGGTATTGATAAAAGGTAATGGAAGGAATACTGGTGCAAAGACCATTCCCTTATGGTTTGATAGTTGTGGCAACAAATGGTAACAAAAAGAGACCATCAAAGAAGTAGTCTTCGACTTCCGGGGCAACGTGGCCGCCAAAGGTTTAAGAAGGAGGTAATACAAGATATGGTCCATAGAATGTAAGACAGGCGGAGAATCCAACATGGCAGTCGTACAACAACAAGATAGGTTACGAAGTAGAGTTAATGGATGAGCATATGACGGAAGAACAATATTAATCCCAAGAAGATATATCATATGAGTATCGCGGCTTCAGCTCAAGCGTAAGGTAGACATGAATAAAAATTGTATTTCCATACAATAAGGGCCCATACGAATGATTTTATAGTGAGGGGATACAGGCGATGAGAGTAAGATTTGGACTAAAGGGGGGAAGTGAATGATGGACTGAGATGGGAAGTCAAATGAAATAGTCACCGCAAGCAAGTTACATGGATGCGAAGTTTTAATGTCGCATAACAATTTAGGAAGCATGGTACTGTGAAGGCCTTAAAGGCAGAGTGCTTAACTCAGAATTTAGTAATGTCTTTGCTAACAGAAAGATGTGGCACTAACGATAAGAGAGGGTCAACATTGGAAATAAACCATTTAGAAGCATGTAAATACTTGAGGGTAACAACCCACATTGGAAGGGAAAAGATGTGTATGACTATTTAGAAGAAGAAGTTCATGAATTGTGCGAGCTTTTCAAGCATAGAGTATTCAAATGTAAAGGAATTAAAGGTGAAAGGCGATAGTGTAGGAGAAAATAAGAAGTAAACTCTGTAAGACAATTCCGTGGTATTAGCCAAGAATGAGGATGAATCTAGAGTTGAAATAGGCGTGGTGATTATGAGGAACCGTAAGCTATCTATGAAAATGTGTCAAAATGCTTGGTTCTCTACTATGTCGGAAGATTGATATATTTCAAGAGATTTAGGAAAAATGGGCCATTCTAGTAAACCTCCATTTTGGAATAATAAGCGGATAGAGCTCGTTTTCTAACTTTCCAAGGTGTGTTAAGGACACGTACGTTAAACCTTTAAGAAAGATGAAAAGACCTGTAAGGGTAGCTTAAAAAAATTGATATATATAATGGGGGTCGTATAAATCTTGCGAGAATGAGAGGGCATTAAATGATTAGAGTGCAAAAATTTCATTTCGAAAAGATTTGAGGAAGATTATTGAAAGATTTTATGAGAATTTCTTGCTGCCCTCTCAAAGGGTTTAAAAGTAATGAAGGAAGAACTGATGGAAGCTTGATGAAGATATTAGGAAAGGACGTGAAAATAGAAGAGATGCCTTGGGAAGCGAAGGAGGATACGAAGTCCAAGTGTACGCATATATCTCCACTCCCAGAAGAGGTTCAAGATGAAACGCTATTGCCCAGGTGTGCAATGCAATGCCTTACTTTTGAATGCTTTTGGTTGTGTATGGCCATATTATATGTTGTGATATCGTAGCCCTGAGTGGCAGTGTTATTGTGGGCTGTTGTGACAGGATGGTAACGCCATATTACAAGGGAAACTCTGGCGAAATTTTCGTAGAAATCCCGAGAACTTAACATTCGAGGACGAATGTTTTAAAGGGGGGAAGAGTGTTACACCTCAGAAAATTTCATGTCGTCGTATGATAGCTAGACTAACTCAGGGTAAGAAGTATACGATGTTTCAATAAGTAAGATATAGTATTTCATGGTTCTAATTGAGATTTCAAAGACATTCGAGGTAAGAGAAGAAAGTTCGTTAAGAAGGGCGAGGTATACGTTGTGTATCGAAAAGGATTCACAAAGTACCAAGTTGATAATGGCTTAATGATGCCTTAAAGAAGAGCTATAACATCCCTTAGATTGTTAATGAGGTGTTAAACAGGTGTTAAGAAGGTTCCATAAGGATTGGAGATCAAACGAGTCGACAAGAACAAGTTTCGAAAAGCTGAGCATTATACGGTCCAACATACTGACCATATAAAATATATTGGCCGTATGTGAGGCCGTATGTTCTGCCCAGAATGGGAACCTTCCTGTGGACCAAAGGTACGGCCACACATACGGTCTATATAAATTATACGGACCGTATGTTCGTGTCGAGACAGATTTTAAGTTGATATAAGGAGGACTTAAGTTCATTATTTCATTTCATTCTTTCTCTCCACACTTCAAGAACTCTCTAGAAAACTATCCACACTTCTTCCACAAGAATTCAAGAGAAACCCATGATCAACTTCATCAAACCAAGAGAGTCAAGTGTAAGAAACTCACTAGGGTTCATCCAAGACAAGAAATCTCTTTGGAAGTGGAACTAGGGTTTTGCTCAAGTGAGGTATTTCCACCCAAAGCTTATTCCTACACTATCAAAGGTAAGTTTTATGATCCTTCCATGTTGTTTAAAGAATTGAGAGGTTGAAAGACTTGGATTCTAGAAGGAGATAGAAAATGGGTCATGAGCGTAAGACTTGTAGTATTTTTGAGTAGTAGCTTGGAATGAGTCATGATTCTTTATAAGTTGTGATTATAATTATGCTATAAATGATGTTAAGGACATGGGATAAACATTATATGTGAGTAAATATAATAGTGTACTATGACCATGACTATGGATGATGTGAAGTGAAATGGGGAAATGTGGATAATGTAGGTGAATGAAGATTATTGCTTATGATATTGTGAATGTTATTATAGACGTTTGGGAGTTGATATATGCTATGGAGAATTATACAAAGAAAATGCTGCCCAATTTTCTCTAGCTTTAGTTGAGCATGTTCATGTGATCGACTAGCTAATGTTAGTACAAACTCTATTGAAGGTAGAAACATGAGGTTTGAAGGAGAACGTTCGAGCGATAGAGTAGATAAATGAAAAGGTATGTAAGGATAGTCCTTTCTTTCTAAGTCATGACTCCATGGCATGAATTCTCCGATTTTTTCATGACTTTCTTACATTTCGGAAAAGTATGAGTCTATGTTCACGAAAGGCTTCATATGAGATAAAAGGGTAAAAGATATGTTACGAGCATGATAATGATGATGATGAGTTTGAGTCTAAGGAATCCTAAAGCCATGATATGATGTTTCTATAAATCTAATCACCCTATTTACGATCCCTTGATGTTGTTCATTGTGTACACTCACCTTATAATATTAGTCCCTTCAAGGTGAGATATGATGATTATGATTACTCCATAATGGAATCGGGGGTTCTCGACCATACGTCACCCCGATATAGTTACAGACTATCTTTGAGTTCTAATGTACGCTTCATGATAAGGTTATGATAAGTTTATGATAAGGTTACGATAAGTTATGAGATGATTATGATGATGCGATTCCACCGTGCCTAGAAGGCCGGACATGACCACTGCTAATGCGGGCTGCTTACGATTCCATCGCGCCTAGAAGGCCGAATATGACCACTGCTAATGCAGGCTGCTTACGATTCCACCGCGCCTAGAAGGCCGGACATGACCACCGCTAATACGGGCTGCTTACGACTCCACCGCGCTTAGAACGCCGGACATGACCACCACTAGTGGGCGGCGTATGATGATTACCCGGACGTGGGTTAACGACGATGGTATATGTGAGGCGTTGATATACGTGATAAGTATAAAATGCATTTACTCTTAAAGGCTAAGCAGGTTATATCTTCACCTCATGTTTCATGATTTCTTTATTTTGTTAATTTCATTCATGCCTTACATACTCAGTACAATGTTCGTACTGATGTCCTTTCTTTTTGGACGTTGTGTTCATGCCCACAGGTAGACAGGGAGGCGACCCACATTCATAGGAGCTGATCAGCAGATTTACGAGGGCACTCCATTATTCCGAAGGTGCCATTTGATCTATTATTGTGTGTACATACATTTTGAGCACGACGGGGTCCTGTCCCGTCCATACGTCTTGTACTCTAGTAGAGGCTCGTAGATACGTATGTGTGGGTAGTATGGTCTCACGATTTCCCCATTATATATATATATATATATATATATATATATATATATATATATATATATATATATATATATATATATATATATATATATATATGTATATATATATATATTATTGTTTTGATAGCCGAAGGGCTTATGTATATAAAGATAAATATGTTTCAAAGTGAAAATGGTTTTCTCTATGATTAGAAGCATGAGAATAATGAATGAACGCAGGATGAGTATGATGAGAAATAGTATGAGTGGTGCTTGGTGGTCAGTCTCGGGTACCCGTCATGGCTCCTAGTCGGTTCGTGACATGCTCATACTTATATTCCATTAGTTTCAAGCATGAAACACGAAATGCTTATGAATTACTATTGCTC
Organism: Lycium ferocissimum; assembly: GCF_029784015.1. Classification (NCBI taxonomy): domain Eukaryota; kingdom Viridiplantae; phylum Streptophyta; class Magnoliopsida; order Solanales; family Solanaceae; genus Lycium; species Lycium ferocissimum. Next base: position 38,348 of record NW_026725449.1, read on the forward strand.
CGTTCCATGAAATCTCCATAATTCCATGTCTCATGAAAGCTATGTTATTTATACATGCATGTTATGAACCATATTATGATATATGTTATGAAAACCATGGGAGAAGATGGCACCTATATTCATGTTCATGTTTTGGGAGTAATACAGATTACTGAGAAGGTTAACACCTAAAACTATGTATGCCAGCGTAGGTCAAGGGTCATTTCGTTGGTTTAGGCGATTCCATCATGTTATCCATTATGCGTTATTTATGGATCCAGTCATGCGATGCCATATCTCGTATCCCCGCAAGGTACGAGATGGCTTAGATGATAGGGAAGAGATCAGACGCCCCGTGCTCACTGTAACACCTGGTACCTTTGGGCTAAGGTTTGACTCGTAAGATGGAGACATAATAGAACCAATATGGGAAGTGTATGAATTTTTTTGAAAACTATGAAAGGTATAAGAAGAGTCCTTGGACAAATTAAAGTTGGAAGCTACACTATGAACCATGTATACAAGTGAGTTTGCACGAAGCCTCACTTTAAACAAGTATAAGCCCTTTATCAGTTGGGTTGGGAAAAGTTACTTGATGAAAGTTGTAGCCCTTTGAAATACCTTTCCGACCATATAAAGATTAGGTTATTCGAAACCCTGTATAGGGAGTTATTTTCGTTTTAAGAAATAGTTACCAGTAGTGCTTGTCCTCGGGCTCGTGACACGAGCAGCCTAGCATCCCAGAGATATTTTGCGAGAGGCCAGGCAGCAAAGTGACAAAGTATCATAGGCCTAAGAGCAATTTCTAATCCTCAAGTCCATCACTTTTCTAAATAAAGAACCTTACAACCAAACAACCACTCAACCAAGTCATCAACAAAGAAATCAATGAGGGAATGCACCATTCAATGATGTGGGATGCAATGCAAATGCAATTACATGCTATGCAATGCCCTCCCCGGCCTCCTCTCCGTACCGTACACACATGCTAAGGATAGCGTTTCATATCCATGACCCATAGGGACCCGCGAAGTCCATGTACCACTCTCGCTCCAGAATATACCTTGGATCACGAGCACACTCTTCCGCTCCGGTAACAACCTCAGATTATGGGCATTCTCTCTTTCTTTTACGCTCTCCGGCAAAGACCTTGGAGGCTACACTTTCACAATTTCATCATCATTTCCATCACAATCATAACAAGTCCCATATGAAGTGTGGGATGCAATGCCATGCATGAAATAAACCTCAACACAGAAGTTTACAAGGAACTAGAAAACATATGCCTATGTCCGGAAACCAATGCAATCAACTCACAATATCTCAAGTTATGAATTCAGTAATGCATGCCATGAATGCCAAGCTCAACAAGACATCATTAAATACAATCCTTCTCTATTCATAAGATGAGTAAGAAATCACAGACAGATGGCTAATTAATACCATAACATATCAATAAAAGTTCTGTCATTATTCATGAGGTACAACGTAGTGACAGGAAACAGTCCCCACAAATCCTAGTCACAATCACAAAGAAATATGGTGACAAGCCCACATAACAACTGACAATACTAACCTACTTGGAATTCATCTCCACACCATGCCCAAAGGCCTAATCATGCTTTCTCCTTCAACAACTACTATCTACATAGGTTTCCCTAATTGAAGTCTAACGCAAGTAAGCCGTAACCTACCTCGAAGCCGAACAGGAGCCATGAACCATCCATCTTGAACTTTTTCCCTTTTTTTGGAGCTCATCCAAAGAAATCAAGGTATAATCAAATAAGTATTCTATATTATAAAACAAGTCTACGAATACCCAAGATAGCATACTCGTAGAAGTACTCAAAAATGGCCTTTAGAAATGACCCCGGGCCCATAAGGGCAAAATTAAAACTTTTTAGTAAAATTAGTCTACTCGAAGCTCAAACAATCAACATCTTAATTCTTACGCATTTCTAACCCCAATGAGCTTTAATTCCTCTAATCTACCAAAACTCCGAATTTCAACAAAACCATAAATCAACCCACTTGAGAATTTGCTTTAGATGTCGAAATTGAAGTTGGAAATAACTTACCTAAGCTTAACAATATGCTATCCTGCCAAAACAATCCATAATTTTAGTTAAAAAAACCATTTAATAACCTAGGGTTTATAAGTCATAGACTCTCTTTCAAAATCAAGTTCCCACCAAGAAAACCTTTACTAATGTAAGCTGAAATCACAAAATAAGGATAGGGAACTTACCCCAAATGAACCACCTTGGAAAACTCCTCAAAAATGGCCTTCCCCCAGCTCTCTAGGTCTGGCTACGTGCTTGGAGTAAATAAGGCTCGAGTTTGAAAACAAGGGATTAAAATTTTTTTTTGATTTCCAGCGATTCTGCACATGCATGCTGAGGCTTGCAGATGCGGCCTTGCTTCTGCGGACTGAGGCATGTAGAGGAGGAACTCATTCATTTTCCCATCTTCCGCAGAGGCAGAGAAAGCAACGCAGATCTTTGGCTCGTAGGTGCGAAACACCTGTACCAGAAAATACTAGGTCTTCCACTAACTCCCAGAAATCAACTATAGTTCGATGTAACGACCCGCTTGGTTGTTATAGTCTTTTCGGCACTTTTGACCCTTTCCCGAGCTTGGTTAGCTCACTTTTGACCCGAGGGGACCGTTGACACGCTTTTCGAGGTGTTTATATTTGATTCGGGCTATTTTTTGTGAAATTTGGGCTTAAAGCTAAAAAGAGTTGACTTTTGGATAAGCGGACCTTTTTCAAAAATTCGTCGATTCCGAGAGGTCCGAATGATCTTTTACAACTTGTGTGTATATCTGGTTCGGTTCCCAATGCACTCGGATGCATTTTAGGACTTGGGTTGGGAAGTTGGAATTGAGGTATCGGGGGTTGGGAAGTTGGAATTGAGGTATCGGGGGTTGACTCGGTCAATGAGACCTCCATTGGGAATTCCCAGGCCATGAGTGCGTTCATAGAGTGTTTTTATGTGTGTCTGTGTATGTGATTTATGAGCAGATGGCCTCGGGTATTAGTCGGGATCTCAGATTGAGATTGGGATCATTTTTGGGAAAATCTGTGCTGGTGTCCGCCCTGGCGGCACCATTACCGCCATAGCGGTACCGCCAGAGCAGTGGTGCTAGCCGCTGTGGCGGCCCAGTGCTTTGTAGCCCGACCGTCTCGGCGTCTGAGAGGCCGTCGGGACGGTACCGTTGCAGCGGTCCCGATGCCGCCGTATCGGTATCGGGCCTGTTATATTCATTAATTATGTATTAAAAGCCCTTAGTCTCTTATTTATTACTATTTCGAAATTGAGCTCTTGGAAACAATTCTAGAGGATTCTTGGAGAAGATTCTTGTTGGTAAGTCCTTCTAATCTCTTTGCTATGCCATTACCCCTAATCATCTTAGAATCTCTTTCATCTTGTTAGTTCATTAAGTGATGAAGATTAAAAGTTAATGAATATTCTATCTAGGCTTCTAAATCATGATTTGTTGGTTGGGTTAGCTTCATTAAGCATTGAATTGATGATTAGAATCCTTTATTTCATAACTTCTTCCTAATTAGAGGCAAATTTGTGGAATTGGAAGTTAGGGTTTATACCCAAATTTGGGGGTTTTGCCTAGAATCCGAATTAGAGTGATTTGTTGATTATCCTAGCTTGCTAATGATGGGAATTAATCACCTAGAGGTTTAATTAAATGTTGGGACCTTGAGATCTCTAATTTCACCCTTCTAGCTCATAAACCCCATTCCATAGGCTAGGGATTTGGGTCTTGGTAGAAGTAGCGTTTGTTTTGATGTTCTCCTTGATTCTAATTCCATGATTTGAATATGCTTAGACTTTCTTGATCTCGAGGCTTAGCGGAAAGGAAAGGCTAAGGAGTGATTGTTGGTGTTATTACTATTCGGCCTTCCAGGTAGGTTACGATTTACCCTTGGTGAGACTTCGTTTAGCGAAGCATATATTTAGACGATATTGTTGGATAAAGCATGTAAATCGTCGGGTATGAAGTTGGGTTGGATATTGTCATAGGTTGGGCCTTGTTGTGTGATTGGGGCTAGCCACCCCGTTATGTTGTGACTTGATTTGTTCTATTGTTGTTGGCTTGATCCCACGTGGTGATTGTAGATGTTGGAGACTATTGTTATACCTCTTCATGATATTGGAGTATCTCACTTATTGACGTTTGATATGAGGATAGTGTTCTATACGACTTGTATAGCCTTTTCATGATATTGTTGACGTACCCATGCTTGGTACTTGTGATATTGATCTGACTGTTGATGATGAGATCATGCTTACTGTTGAGTTAATTTATATAAGTCTTGATAGGGCTTATAGTGTGGTGACTTCCATAGCATATTCGTTGGCATTTATTGCATTGATTTAGAATTTATGCATTCATACATTCATACATGTTGGAAATGGTTTGGAACTGATTAATGAAAGACTTATGGTATCTAAAAGAGGAACTGTTTTAAATGCCCGATGGGAAATGGTTCCGGGTGATGTGATACTATATGATTTGATAAAGATCCTCCGTGGGCAAAGATCCGGAGACTCGTTACCATTGGGCAAAGATCCGGAACGAGTGGTACATGGACTCCGCGGGTCCCCCATGGGTTGTGCTGATGAAGATCCTCCATGGGAAAAGATCCAGAGTCTCGTTACCGTTGGGAAAAGATCCGAAACGAGTGGTACATGGACTTCGCGGGTCCCCTATGGGTTGTGCTACCGAGACGTCAATACTTCCGTCCGGAGTACATGTGTACACAACATTGCATTGCATTCGCATATCACACAGCATTGCATTGTATCCACAATTCGTACATTGTTGCATTGCCTTACATTATGGCTTGTGTTGATGATCTGGTGATATACTTGTGTTATTTGGATTCGGTTGATTATATTGAGACTTGGCACACTTGGGTTTAGAAGCTATAACCTAGGTGACGACGTGTACTTGGTTTCTGATTTGTGTTTGACTTAGACTGGTTGATTTATCTACTTATCTACCATATTGTCTGGATTATGTTAGCTAAACTTAGTCGGCCTATGATACCTTCCAGTACTGTGTTTTTGTACTGACCTGCACTTTGTGCATTCTTTTATGAATGCAGAATTCCAGGTTGGATGTACCTCCGTTTCTCGTGGCTGATAGTCGCTTCGGGAGTTTCGTAGAGTCTACAGGGTGAGAACGAGACGTCCGCCCCCTTGAAGACTCTTCTTTATTTATGTTTTATTTTCTATTCCAAGAGATACTCAGACTTGATGTATTATTGATATTCAAGACTTGTAGATTTTAGTTAGATACTCTTGTATGGATTGGACCACACTCGGGGGTGTATTTTTCTTACTTCCGCATACTTTCTATATTGTTATCGTCAGACTTACGTGATTTTATTTCTTCCGCTTATTTAAGTAATTCCTTGTGTTTTTACTATTGTTGGGTTGAGGGTTCGCCTCCTGAGGTGGGAAAGGTAGGTGCCCGCGCGACTTAGTTGAATTGGGTCGTGATTCTAAAATGATATAAGGACCCTCTCTTTCATTTATTTCATTTCATTTCTCTTCTCCACAACTCAAGAACCCTCTAGAACTCTCTCCACTCTTCATCCACAAGAACCCAAGAGAAATTGATGATCAACTCCATCAAACCAACAAAATCAAGTGTATGAAATTCATTAGAGTTCATCCAAGTCAAGAAATCCTATTGGAAGTGAACTAGGGCTTTGGTGCAAGAAGAGTATTTCCACTCAAGGTTTGTTCCTGCACTATCTAAGGTAAGTTTTATGGTATTTTCATGTTGTTTAAGGTATTGAGAAGTTGAAACACTTGGATTGTAGAAGAATATAGAAAATGGGTCATAAATGTGGGAATAGTGTCATTTTTGAGAAGTAGTTTGGATTGAGCCATGATTATTGATATGTCGGGATTGTAAGTATGTTATGAATGACATTTAGAACATGGGATAAACATTATATGTGAGAGAAAGTTATAGTGAAATATGACCATGGTTATGGAGGAATTGAAGTGAAATTGTGAAATGCGGATAATGTAAATGAATGATGATTGTTGCTTACGATATTGTGAATGTTGTTATGGATGTTTGGGAGTTGATATGGAATATGGGGAAAGATGTATAAACAAAGGAAATTCTGCCTAATTTTCTCTAGTTTTAGTAAGCACGTTCTTATAATCGTTTAGCTAATGTTAATACGAATTCTCTTGAAGGTAGAAACGTGGGCATTGAAGGAGAACGAGCAAGCGATAGAATAGTTAAACAAAAAAGGTATGTAAGGCTAGTCCCTTCTTTCTAAGGCATGACTCCATGGCATGAATTTTCCTACATTTCCATGACTTTCCTACACATCGGAAACTATGAGTCTATGGTTATAAAGGGCTTGTCATAAGATAAAGAAAAGAGATATGATGCGAGCATGATGATGAGGACTATGAGTTCAGCCTAAAAGTTCTAAAGTCCATGATATGTTAATTCAATAGATTTCTTGCTATGAATACGATATGATGTTTCTACAATCTAATGACCCTAAATATAGTTCCATTGATGTTTTCCTTATGTGCACTCACCTTAAAACGTTAGTCCCTCCAAGGTGAGATATGACGATTATGATCACTCCATAATGTAATCGGGGGTTTACAACCTTATGTCACCCCGACGTAGCCATAGTTGCCTTCAAGTTATAATGTATGCTTTGGTGATAAATGTATAATGATGCTAAGTTATGATAAGGTCATGATATACCTATGAGATGTATAATAATGATAAGTTTATGATATGCACGATGATATAATTCCACCGTGCCTAAATGGCCGGACATGTCACCGCGAAGGCGGGCTGCTTGTGATTCCACCGTGCCCAAATGGCCGGACATGTCACCGCTAAGGCGGGCTGCTTATGATTCCACCGCGCCTAGAAGGCCGGATATGATCACCACTAGTGGGCGGCATACGATGGTTAGCCGGATGCGGGTTAAAGATGATGATATATATATATATATATATATATATATATATATATGGTACGATGATGCATGCGCTATGGTAATACATGTAATATGCTTATGTATGATATATGTATGAAATGTATCTGCACTTAAAGGTCACGTAGGTTATATCTTTATCCTATGTCTAATGACTTCTCTATTATGTTCATTTCATTCATGTCTTACATACTCAGTACAATGTTCGTACTGACGTCCGTTTTCTTTGACGCCGTGTTCATGCCCACGGTGCAGGGAGGAGGTGATCCGGACTCGTAGGAGCTATTAGGCTGACTTGAGAGCACTCCATTTTCCCAGAGAGGTGCCATTGATTATATATATATATATATATATATATATATATATATATATATATATTTCGGGCATGACGGGGTCCTGTCCCGTCCCTATGTCTAGCACTCTAGTAGAGGCTCGTAGATACGTATGTGTGGGTAGTATGGTCTCACAGTTTCTCATCGTATGTATATATTATTTTGATAGCCGAAGGGCTTATGTATATAAGGTAAATATGTTTCAAATGAAAATAGTTTTTCTATGATTATGAGCATAAGAAATATGAATGAACGCAGGATGAGTAATAGAATGAGCGGTGCTCGGTGGTCAGCCCCGGGTACCCGTCATGGCCCTAGTCGGGTCGTGTCAAAAGTGGTATCAGAGCAGTTCAGTCCTAGGGAGTATCTACGAGCCGTGTCTAGTAGAGTCTTGTTTATGGTGTGTTGCGCGCCACGCTAATAAACAGGAGGCTACCGGGCATTTAGTAACAATGACCATTATTCTTCTTATGAGATCGTTCGATAGAGCCGTGTATAAGATTTTCTCCTCCCTAATATTGTGCTATGATTTCAGAAATGCCGCCAAAGGGAAAAGCTACAGCCGCCCAGAAGGGCAAGACTACGATGAGAAGACGGGTAGAAAGAGAGCCGCCAATGAATGTAGAAGAGGGTGAATCACATAATGAGGCTCCATCTAATGCTTCTTCTACTCCGCCTATTATAGAAGAACAAGAAGGGGCTTCAGCTCCAGCTCCTATGCCTCCAGTTCCTCCACCGGCTACTTCGGGTCAACAAGTGACGAAGGCTATTCATCTATTGACGCAGTTAGTTGCCGCCCAAGCACAGCGGCAGGGTACAGGTTCAAGTGACAGGGCAGCTAGCACTAGAGCCCGTGATTTCATGAGTTTGAATCCACCGAAGTTCTTCGGGTCAAAGCCGGATGAAGACCCGCAAAGTTTTATTGATGAAATGTTGAGAACATTGCAGATTATTCATGCCTCAGAAACTGAATCTGTAGAGTTGGCATCGTATAGACTCCGGATGTGGCGGTCTTATGGTACAATAATTGGATATCATAAAAAAAAAAAAAAAGAATGCACCTCCTCCCGTTTGGTAAGAATTTGTAGATGCCTTCATCCGCCACTATTTGCCACCCGAGGTCCACCGAGCTAGAGCGGATAGGTTCTTAAATTTAAAACAAGGAAATATGAGTGCCGGGAGTATAGCCTTCAATTTAATTCATTGGCTAGATATGCCCCGACCATGGTGGCCGACATGGGAGATCGGGTGCATAGATTTGTGAGTGGCTTAGGGCCACATTTGTTTAAGGATTGTTTGACGGCTTCGTTACAAGATGGGATGGATATTTCCCGCATTCAAGCCCGTACCCCCGAATTTAAAAGGACAACAACATCCGCAAAGGGGTGATCGTGATATTGATAGAGGGCAAAGCAAGAGGGACAAATCTATGGGAGCAGGTAGTGATTATAGAGGGGGATCAAGGCAGTCACATTCTAGACACTCGAGCCGTCGGTGACTAGTGCGCCTCCACGATTTACGGATAGGAGATTTGATCGCTCCATTCCTTCGGTAGGTCGAGTTCGAGAGCTTCGGGTTCCCGGTTGGGGGGTGATTATAGTCAGAGGAGACCACCAGTCCCACGATGTAGCCAGTGCAGAAAACTGCACTCGGGGCCATGTCGCCAGGGCACAGATGCTTGCTATGCTTGTGGATATACTGGACACTTGATGCGTAATTGTCACTCGAGGTATAGTAGAGGTGGGGTTCAGCCCACAGGATCAGCAGCTGGTTCTTCCTCAGTGCGTCCGGTAGGGCAGACTCCCCAGATTCCAGTAGAGGCCGAGGGGGAGCATCTACTTCAGGTGCCACTCAGCCCCGCATGTATGCTTTATTCGGATGACAGGATCTTGAGTCCTCCCCGGATGTGGTTACAGGTACATTATCCGTATTTTCCTATGATGTGTATGCATTGATAGATCCGGGTTCTACTATCTTATATTACTCCATATGTTGCTGGTCGTATTGGGGTGAAACCCGAGCTAATTAAACCTTTTGAGGTATCTGCTTCGGTTGGTGATCCCGTGATAGCAAGACAAGTGTATAAAGATTGTGTAATTGTGATATGCGACCGAGACTAAAGTGATTTAGTTGGTGGAAATGTTAGATTTTGATGTGATTATGGGTATGGATTGGTTAGCCTCATGTTATGCTAATGTTATTTCTTACGAATGAAAGTAGTTCGATTTCAATTTTCGGGAGAGCCGTGCTTGAATGGAAGGGTAATACGGCATCTCAAGAGGTAGGTTTATTTCCTACCTTAAGGCAAGAAAGATGATAGCTAAGGGCTATATTTATCACTTAGTCCGAGTTCATGACACCGAAGCAAAGTCGCCAACTTTCCAATCCGTTCCGATAGTGAATGAATTTTCGGATGTATTTCTAGATGAACTTCCAGGCCTTCCTCCGGAAAGAGAAATTGATTTCGCTATTGATGTGTTGTCGGACACCAAGCCTATTTCTATCCCTCCTTACCGAATGGCTCCAGCAGAATTGAAAGAGCTAAAGGCACAGTTGAAAGATTTGCTTGAGAAGGGGTTTATTAGACCCAGTTCATCACCATGGGGAGCACCAGTCCTATTTGTGAGAAAGAAAGATGGCTCCCTACGAATGTGCATTGATTATAGGCAGTTGAATAAGGTGACGATAAAGAACAAATATCCTCTTCTGAGAATTGATGATTTATTTGATCAACTACAAGGTGCCAAGTGGTTTTCCAAAATAGACTTGAGGTCAGGTTATCATCAAGTGAGAGTTAAAGAAGAAGATATTCCCAAAACAGCTTTTAGAACGAGATATGGCCATTATGAATTTCGGGTGATGTCATTCGGGTTAACTAATGCCCCGGCAGTGTTCATGAATTTGATGAATAATGTATTCAGGCCTCTCTTGGATCTATTCGTAATAGTATTCATTGATGATATTCTGGTATACTCTCGCATAGAATCAGAACATGCAGACCATTTACGTATTGTTCTTGGAATTCTTCGGACTCGAGAATTGTATGCAAAATTTTCAAAGTGCGAGTTTTGGCTGAATTTTGTGACGTTTTTGGGTCATGTTATTTCAGATGATGGTATTAGAGTTGATACTCAGAAAATTGAAGCTGTGAAGACTTGGCCAAGGCCTACGACGCCTACAGAAGTCCGTAGTTTTCTGGGATTGGCAGGTTACTATAGAAGGTTCGTAGAGGGATTGTCACGACCCAACCAGAGGGCCGCGACGGGCACCCGGTGCTAACCCACCCGGGCACCTCTTAACATACTTTCACATCACATCTAGGTGAGCCACATAACTAAATCATACTTTTCATTCATCAATCATACCAATCCCATTGGGAAACAATACATTTATATCATCATTAACAACTATGCCCATATCAATGTACATAAGCTGACGAGGCTAACAAAACGATATCCAAAATATAGGCCGACAAGGCCAGACACATCTAATCATATACACATGTCTACGAGCCTCTAAGAAGAGTATGTCATATCATATAGGCAGGACAGGACCCCGCCGTGCCCATAAATATGTACACAAAAGAATCAATACCCAAAAGTTGTAGCTCCGAATGAAATGGAGCTCCGCTATGTAGTCCCTGAGAAATATAGCTATGGATCAAGTCTGTCTCCCTGGCCACCTGCGGGCATGACGCAGCGTCCACAAATCAAAAGGACGTCGAAGAAGAATGTCACCGAGTATGTAAGCGTGATCAACATCAATATGACGAAAGCATAATGGACAACATATGAAATAGCATAGGATGGGAGATAGTAGTATCATCATCATAACACTTACTTGCTCTTCATAGGGACATTCCATTTCTATTGCGTATCCGTGTACATACATCCATATCCGTATACGTATCCGTACTCATTTACATTTCGCATCCTTTTTCGTATTCGTAGTCATATTTCCATTCATACTCAAATTCATATCACATGCTTATCATTTACATATCATATACATATCATTTACATATCATATACATAGCCTTTACATAGCATACCCGACCATGAAGGTTCGGTGGTTCACATACCTGGCCCTACCAAGGCTCAGTGTCATACATACCTGGCCCTACCAAGGCTCAGGGTTACCCGTACCCAACTGCAGTGGTGCGCGCACATTATACATATACGTATCTATTATATTCTACCCGGCCATATAAGCTCGAGATTTCATAATAGCCATACATAGGCACATATACATATAAGCTCATAAGCATCTTTAGCGTCATTACTATCGTCGTTCATTACATCTATCCTTAAAGGATTACTAGTCATATAAGGAACTTAGTACAATCGTAACATATCGAGGATCATGAGGTTAGTAGCTTTAAGAGATAGAATCATTGGAGAATATCATAGGCAATCATTGGAGAATATCATAGGCTCATAGAAGAATAGATATTTGGCCAAAGAACCATGCCTTATGAAACAAGGGTTAGCCTTACATACCTCTTTGTTCAACTATTCTATCACTTGCACGCTCTTCTTCAATGCTCACGTTTCTACCTTCATTAGAGTTATACTATCATTAGGAAATCGATGACTTAGCATACATGACTAAAGCTAGAGAAAATTGGACAGCATCTCCTTTATTTATACGACTTCTTCCATATCATATATCAACTCCCAAACATCAATACTAACATTCACAACATCATAACAATAGCCTTTATTCACCTGCATTATCCTTACTTCTCAATTCACTTCCAATCATCCATATTCATGGTCATAACACACGATTACGTTCATTTATATACAACATCTACCCCATGTTCTCAATATCATTTATAACATGATTATAATCACAATACATCAAGAATCATGACTCAATCCAATATTTACTCAAAAGTGACACTATTCCCACATTCATGACCCATTTTCTATTTCCTTCTACAATCCAAGTGTTTCAACTTTCAAATACCTTAGACAACATGGAAATACCATAAAAATTACTTTAGATGGTGTAGGAATGAACCTCGGGTGCAAACACTTCACTTGAGCAAAACCCTAGTTTCACCTTCACTTGGATTCCTTGTCTTGGATGAACTTTAATGGGTTTCTTACACTTGATTCACTTGGTTTGATGAAGTTGAACACTAATATCTCTTGAAATATTGTGGGAGAAATATGGAGAGATGTTCTAGAGAGAAGTGGAGTGAAAGGGAAATGAAATAAAATGAAACTTGGATCCCTTATTAAATAACCCAAATCTGTCCCGACCAACTTCTACGGACCAACATACGGTCCGTATAAATTATCTTGACCGTATGTACGGCCGTAGATTTGGTCCAGAGAGGGGTTTCATTCTGGGCTGATTATACGGCTGAACATACGGTCCGTATGTTTTATACGGCCAGTATGTTTGGCCGTATAATGCCCAGTCATTCCGAACTTGATCTCATCGACTCGTTTGATCCCCAATCCTTATGGAACCTTCTTGGCACTTGTTTATCACCTCATTAACAATATAAGGGACATTATAAATCTTCTCCAAAGCATCATTAAATCATCATTAACTTGTTACTCGCAAATCTCTTTCGATACTTATCGTATGCCTTGCCTTCTCTTGGCAAACTTTCTCGTCTAACATCGAATGTCTTTGAGATCTTACTTAGGGTCATAAAATGTCATTCTTTACTTATTGAAATACCATGTACTTTGTGCTCTTCGTTAGTCTATTCACTGTGCATCAACGGAAAATTTTTCGAGATGTAGCAGGGATTTTCTTCTATTTCAGCTTCATTGACGATGCTAACCCAAAAGTCAGCTAAATTTTAGTGGAATGATGCTTGTGAACGTAGCTTCCAAGAGTTGAAGGACAGATTAACCTCAGCCCCAGTCTTGACACTCCCAGAAGGGCCAGATGGTTATGTTGTATATTGTGATGCTTCCGGTGTTGGGTTAGGATGTGTGTTAATGCAGCACGGTAAGGTTATCGCCTATGCTTCGAGACAGCTGCGGAAACATGAAAAGAAATACCCAACTCATGATATCGAATTGGCTGCAGTTATTCATGCATTAAAGATGTGGAGACATTACTTGTATGGTGTACATGTTGATATCTATACGGATCACAAGAGTCTTCAATACATTTTTAAACAGAAGGAGTTGAATCTACGACAGAGGCGGTGGTTAAAATTATTGAAAGATTATGATGTGAGTATTTTATACCACCCCGGAAAGGCAAATGTAGTAGCTGATGCACTGAGCTGCCGATCAATGGGTAGCCTCTGTGAAGTTCTCTCGGAGAAGAAAGAATTAATTCATGAGCTCCACTAACTAGCTAATCTTGGAGTACATCTAGTTGATTCAGGTAGAGCAAGAGTTGGTATTAATAATCCCACAGTTTTGTCCTTGAATATGGAAATGAAAGAACGTCAATATGAAGATCCTCAATTGAGCCATTATAGAGACACATTTCATGAAAAAGAGAAGTCTCCATTTGAAACTTCTATGGATGGAATTCTTAGATACCGAGGCAGGCTATGTGTTCCGAATGTTGCAGAATTGCGTCGCCGAATTCTAGAAGAAGCTCATTATTCTCGGTATTCTATTCATCCAGGAACGACAAAGATGTATCATGATCTCAAGTTAATTTATTGGTGGGATGGAATGAAGAAAGACATAGCAGAATTTATAGCCCAATGTCCAAATTGCCAGCAAGTGAAAATCGAACATCAAAAGCCAGGAGGATTATTGCAAGCAATGGAAATCCCTATTTGGAAATGGGAAGTGATCAATATGGATTTCATTGTGAGGTCACCTCGTTCCCAAAGCAAGTATGATTCCATATGGGTGATTGTGGATAGATTGACGAAAGCAGCTCATTTTCTTCCTGTTAGAACTACATACTCAGCAGAAGATTATGCAAGGTTGTACCTCAAGGAGATTGTGCGACTCCATGGTATTCTGATATCCATTATCACAGACAGGGGCACAATTTGGCTAAGTTCCGGAAATCTTTCCAAGAAGATCTAGGTACTCAAGTAAAGCTCAGCACGGCATTTCATCCGCAAACTGATGGACAAGAGAAACGTACCATTCAAACCTTGGAGGATATGCTAAGAGCATGTGTTCTAGATTTTGAGGGCAGTTGGGATGACCACTTACCTCTAATTGAGTTTGCATACAACAATAGCTACCATTCGAGTATTCAAATGGCTCCGTATGAAGCTTTATATGGAAGGAAGTGCAGGTCTCCAATTGGATGGTTTGAAATCGGAGAAGTACAACTAATAGGCCCTGAGTTAATTCAACAAGTAGTAGAAAAAGTCAAGGTGATCCGAGATCGATTGTTGACAGCCCAAAGTCGCCAAAAATCTTATGCGGACAACTGCTGGTGAAACTTAGAGTTTCAAGTTGATGACTGGGTATTTTTGAAGGTGTCACCAATGAAAGGGGTGATGAGATTTGGTAAGAAAGGAAAGTTAAGTCCTCGATATATCGGACCCTATAAGATTATCCACAAGGTGGGTCAAGTAGCTTATGAATTGGACTTGCCTCCAGAACTTGAATTAGTCCATCCAGTTTTCCATATCTCAATGCCCCGTAAGTGTGTTGGAGATCCTACGAGGATTGTTCCAATAGGTGATGTTCAGGTGACAGAAAAGCCAGTCTATGAAGAAGTGCCCATTGCCATATTAGACAGGCAAATACAGAGACTTCGAAACAAGGAAGTGGCTTCAGTTAAAGTCTTGTGGCGAAATAACAACCGAGAAGAAATAACTTGGGAGGCGGAAGAGAAGTTGAAATCCACATACCGGCATTTATTTTAGCCCCCGGAAGAGATCCATGATGAGACATCGAGATTATGAGGTATGTATGTTTTCTTTTTATGCATATGGGTCGTGTGTGGCCAACTTATATTGCTATTGTGTTGTGGCCTTGTGAGGCAATGTTATTGTGGGCTGTTGTGACAGGATGGTAGTGCCATGTTACAGGGGAAACTCTGGCAAAATTTTTATAGAATCCCCGATGACTTAACATTCGAGGACGAATGTTCCAAAAAGGGGGGAAGAATGTTACACCTCAGAAATTTTTCGTTAACGTGCAATGAATAGACTAACAAAGGGCACGACGTATACGGTGTTTGGACAAGTAAGAAGTAGCATTTGATGATCCTAATCGAGATTAAGAAAGATATTTGAGGTAAGAGGAGAAAGTTTGCCAAGAGAAGGCAAGGCATACGATATTTATCGGAAAAGATTTACGAGTAACAAGTTAATGATGATTCAATGATGCTTTGGAGAAGAGTTATAATGACCCTTAGGTTGGTATTGAGGTGTTAAACAAGTGTTAAGAAGGTTCCATAAGGATTGGAGATCAAACAAGTCGACGAGAACGAACTTCGGAAAGCTGGGCATTATACGGCCAAACATACTGGCCGTATAAAACATACGGACCGTATGTCCAACCGTATGTTCGGCCCAGAATGAGGGTCTTCACTGGACCAAACATACAGTCCAGACATACGGTCAGCACAAAATATACGGACCGTATGTTGGTCCGTATGTTCGTGTCGGGTCAGATTCTAAAATGATATAAGGACCCTCTCTTTCATTTCATTTCTCTTCTCCACAACTCAAGAACCCTCTAGAACTCTCTCCACTCTTCATCCACAAGAACCCAAGAGAAATTGATGATCAACTTCATCAAACCAACAAAATCAAGTGTATGAAATTCATTAGAGTTCATCCAAGTCAAGAAATCCCATTGGAAGTGAACTAGGGCTTTGGTGCAAGAAGAGTATTTCCACTCAAGGTTTGTTCCTACACTATCTAAGGTAATTTTTATGGCATATTCATGTTGTTTAAGGTATTAAGAAGTTGAAACACTTGTATTGTAGAAGAATATAGAAAATGGGTCATAAATGTGGGAATAGTGTCATTTTTGAGAAGTAGTTTGGATTAAGCCATGATTGTTGATATGTCATGATTGTAAGTATGTTATGAATGACATTTAGAACATGGGATAAGAATTATATGTGAGAGAACGTTATAGTGAACTATGACTATGGTTATGGAGGAATTGAAGTGAAATTGTGAAATGCGTATAATGTAAATGAATGATGATTGTTGCTTACGATATTGTGAATGTTGTTATGGATGTTTGGGAGTTGATATGGAATATGGGGAAAGATGTATAAACAAAGGAAATGCTGCCCAATTTTTTTCTAGCTTTAGTAAGCACGTTCTTATAATCGTTTAGCTAATGTTAATACGAATTCTCTTGAAGGTAGAAACGTGGGCATTGAAGGAGAACGAGCAAGCGATAGAATAGTTAAACAAAAAAGGTATGTAAGACTAGTCCCTTCTTTCTAAGGCATGACTCCATGGCATGAATTTTCCTACATTTCCATGACTTTCCTACACATCGGAAACTATGAGTCTATGGTTATAAAGGGCTTGTCATAAGATAAAGAAAAGAGATACGATGCGAGCATGATGATGAGGACTATGAGTTGAGCCTAAAAGTTCTAAAGTCCATGATATGTTAATTCCATAGAGTTCTTGCTATGAATACGATATGATGTTTCTACAATCTAATGACCCTAAATATAGTTCCATTGATGTTTTCCTTATGTGCACTCACCTTAAAACGTTAGTCCCTCCAAGGTGAGATATGACGATTATGATCACTCCATAATGTAATCGGGGGTTTACGACCTTATGTCACCCCGACGTAGCCATAGTTGCCTTCAAGTTCTAATGTATGCTTTGGTGATAAATGTATAATGATGCTAAGTTATGATAAGGTCATGATATACCTATGAGATGTATAATAATGATAAGTCTATGATATGCACGATGATATAATTCCACCGTGCCTAAATGGCCGGACATGTCACCGCGAAGGCGGGTTGCTTGTGATTCCACCACGCCTAGAAGGCCGGACATGATCACCACTAGTGGGCGGCATACGATGGTTACCCGGACGCGGGTTAACGATGGTGATATATATATATATATATATATATATATGGTACGATGATGCATGCGCTATGGTAATACATGTAATATGCTTATGTATGATATATGTATGAAATGTATCCGCACTTAAAGGTCACGTAGGTTATATCCTCATCCTATATCTTATGACTTCTCTATTATGTTCATTTCATTCATGCCTTACATACTTAGTACAATGTTCGTACTGACGTCCGTTTTCTTTGGACGTTGTGTTCATGCCCACAGGTAGGCAGGGAGGTGATCCGAACTCGTAGGAGCTATTAGCTGACTTGAAAGCACTCCATTTTTCCGGAGGTGCCATTGATTATTCTTTTGTGTATATATATATATATATATATATATATATGTTTCGGGCATGACGGGGTCCTGTCCCGTCCCTATGTCAAGCACTCTAGCAGAGGCTCGTAGATACGTATGTGTGGGTAGTATGGTCTCATAGTTTCTCATCATATGTATATATTATTTTGATAGCCGAAGGGCTTATGTATGTAAAGGTAAATATGTTTCAAATGAAAATAGTTTTTCTATGATTATCAGCATAAGAAATATGAATGAACGCAGGATGAGTAATAGAATGAGCGGTGCTCGGTGGTCAGCCCCGGGTACCCGTCATGACCCTAGTCGGGTCATGACACATACGCATCTAACTAACTAACCAGAGGATGACACCCCCATCGTACCGAAACCCAAGGGTACTAGGCCTCTATTCGTGTAATGATTTTCGTCGTGAGTAAACGCTGCTAAGGATCAGTATGGTTCTCGGGACCACCTAAATTGAATATAGACGCCGAAATCGTAACTCCTAGAAATGGAAGTGAACAAAATATCTTGGCTCGAATGATAGGAACGAGTACTCCCTGCGATCGGGTAAACTCCCCAACGTAGATCCTTACTATCTCCTCCGATTTGTAGGCAATTTGAACCGAAAAGTGAACGCGGTCTTGGTTAATCATACCCATGGTGTCTCGTATGGCATCGAGTTGCCCAACAGTATTTGGTAACTCCGTCACGATATCCATGGCTATCCTCTTTCTACCAGTAATGCCGCCATAAATCACGATACACCTTCGTAGTGTCGAAAGTATTGGAAGGTCTAAAACGGTGAACTCCTTCTATACAAGATCCGTTGTGCATCCTTATCTGTCAAACTCTCGCCGTTGAGGATCGGTTGCCCTGCCTGGATGATAAAGAACGATAATGTCAAATTTGAATAACTCTGCCCGCCCATGCTGTCTCAAATTAATACCTAGATTGTCGGACACGGTAGTAATTACGATGGTCTGAATATATCTCCCAGAAAACCTCCATAAGGATTGGGGTGTTGGATTATAAGTCAAATAGGGACCGCCTAGAACTTTTGAAAGTTGATACAGTAGGCGCATCTGCGAAGCCGCGCATCTGTGAAACAGCTTTGCAGATTCGGGAACGCGCATCTTACCCCATGTACAAGGGTACCAGTAGATATTCCTGGCAATTTATAGGGTTAGAAGTTAAACAAATCGAATCGACGTGATCTGAACTGAATCAGAAAAATTTACAGAACACCAGTCATCGACGACGAGTCGTCTACATGGTCGACGGACCGTCGATGTGCGACATCGACAGGGTCCCACAGCCTTGCATCTGCAGGCGCAGGTCGATGGAGCAAGTCGATGGACCGTCAACACGTCGACGGGCCGTCGACCCGCTCGTCGAACCGGACCGCTGTAGCCTTTTTAATTTCGAGTATAAATAGATGGTTCACGACCCTATTTCATATTTTCCTCCATTCCAAATCAGAAAAACCCTAATATTTTCTCTCCCAATATTTTTCATCATATTAGTGAAGATTTGACAAGACCCGGACCCCCGTAAACCCGAGCTTGTGAAGAAGAAGGTTGCTTCTAGGGTTTCTTCAAGGTTGTGAAGCTAGGGAAGTTGGAGTTGAAGTGATTCTTGGAATCTTAGACCCTTCAAGGTATGTAAATGATTCTACCCTTATATTTAAGTTGGCTATCGAGAGTTTTAGTGAATTTAAGTGAAGAGAAGGAATTTGTGGAAGTGTTAAGTTGATGAAGAGCAAGGTAGTGACTTGAATCTATTTAAGCGATGATTGGGGATAAAATTGAGTATATAATTATATATATAAGTGTTGTTGTGGTTAATATTGGATTAAATGGGAAGTTGAAGAGTTGTAAGCTTATAAGGGAAATACTGTCTACAAATCGTTAAGCTCTATATGCATCTAAAGGAGGTTAGTAAGTGAAGTAAATAGTCTAATGAAGGTCTATGTTATCTTAATTGTAGACTTACGAGTTCCAGAGGTAGAAGTTGGACGATTGGATATACTCCAAGGTATGTTAAGGCTATCTTTTCTTTCCTTTGGCATGATCCTATGATATGATCCAACAAGCGAGTAAGCGAGCTCCTATATTACTCTACTCTTAGAAGCATTAGAAGTCCTTCAGTCTTTGATGCTCATGTATCTAGTTTATGAGTGATCCTTCTGTTCATGGGTCCAGTCTTATGTAGCCAGCTCTATGCATACAGTATAATCATGCATTGCATTTATTATATATTTATGCACATTGACCCGTGACCAGAAGGCGTTATATACGCGAATATTAGATATATGTGAAGTATGAGAAGAGATATAGGTGTTATACACGCATTACCACTATGATGATGATATTGATTATGGCCGTAGAGAAGCCGATATGATATGAAGAGATGCCATAGAGGCTTTACAGGCGTTGTATACGCACATATATCAGGCGTTATACACGCACACATATATAGATGCATGACCATCGTTGGTAGGCATGAGCATGCATATTGTGTGCCCACAGAGGCATTGTCAGTTATACAGATTTATGCAGATTTAGGCAGATACTAGTTCATACGTGCATACGCACATGCGGTAAATATCTCGATTTATGAGTTCAAATCATATCCATGATTCTTATGTATATATGATATTCTTATGCCTTACATACTCGGTACATTATCCTGTACTGACCCCCCGTTGCTCGGGGGGCTACGTTCATGCCCGCAGGTACAGGTAGATAGACAAGTGGTCCAGCTCAGTAGGACCTCTAAATCTAGCAGTGGTCAGTGCGCTCCATTTGATCCGAAGCTGTAGTCAGTTTTAGTATGCTACCCTTTTGAGATGTGTATATATATGGGTATGAACGGGCCCTGTCCCGTCCTTTCTACAGCTTTCATTCCAGTAGAGGTCTGTAGACAGTTGTATGTAGTAGTCAGATGATGTAGCCTTGTCAGCTTTTATTCTTTTGTGTACAGTATATATAGCAGCCTAGCTGGCTTGCACTGTTCATCCGCATGTTGTGTATATATATATATATATGCAGATTGTACAAAGTTCGAATGATTCCCTCTTATAAGATCAATTTATGCCATTTATGGGCCTTTGATGTTTAGTATGTTTCAGATACGAGTTTAGGGGTGTTTGGTCGCTAGAGGTCAGACACTCGTCATGTACTCATCGGTTGGGTCGTGAAAATCCCCGAGCGTTATTAGTACCATTTTGACCCGTGAGGATAGGTGGCACGGTTCCCTAGGCATTGGAGTGAGTTTTAATGTGACTTTTGGAAAATTTGGCTTTTAAGTGAAACCGTTTGACTCACAGTTGACTGTTGGGTAAACGGACCTTTTTTTTGAAAATTCGTCAATTTTGAGAGGTCCGGATGATCATTTGTGACTGATTGGTAGGCTCGGTTCGGTTCTCAATGCACTCGAGTGTGTTTTGAGACTTGTGTTGAAAAGTTAATTTTAGGCCGTTGGGGAGTTGACTTGGATAACGAGATCTCCGTTGGAAATTTTGAGGCCACTAGTGCATTTGTAGCGCATATTTATGTATGTCTGCATATTTGGTTTGTGTCCAGAAGGTTCCAGGATGGTTTCGGGTGTCGATTTCATGTTTGGACGACACCATAATTTTGGTGAGCCCTATAGCAGTGGGGTGACCGCTATAGCAGTGGCACTATAGTGGTTGGGTGACCGCTATAGCAGGTGTCGTCGTTGTCTTGCATATTCAGATGAGATGTGATTGTTGCGTGAGCTTAAGGAAGAAGTCTCCAGAAATGGACTAAGTGATATGAGGAAAATTGCATGAGGTTTAGAGCGGTAGTTGTAAGATTTGATACTTTCAAAATTGTTATGGGCATATCGAGGTGTTACAATGGGATATTCTATGGTTAAGGGGTATTATATGAGGCTACGGATTTTGTGTCGAAGGGTTCGAGGTTGTATCGAATTTGCATATCAGGTAAAGGTTGAGAAACATGAAGATTTAAATCATAAGGTATAGTTCTTCGGTACTAAGTTGACAGCTTGGATAGGACTCAACTTGTGGATTCGAGGATGAGATAAAAGATTTGTTATGCGTGAGTAAAAGATTAGAATTGGCCGCCACAGATGTGTGGTAGGACTGTGATTTTGTCGGGAATTTGGACTCAGTTCGAGTGACTATTGGTGGTATACAAGGGTGGTGCATTCATTCAGGGTCGAAATTGTTCGGGTTAAGCTTATTGGACTATGTTATCTTCACAAGAGGATCTATGAGTTTCCAGTAAATCACTTGTAAGGATTCGATTGCTTTTGTTACTGAGAACAATTATTCGGGTAGTATATGGTTATAATGGGCTTGGTAATGATTGAGTAGGTGCAATGGCTGTGATATGTCTTTAGAGTGATAAGATGGTTTCCTACAGACTTGGTTTGGTAAGGTATTTAGTGGTATGTTCCTGTATTGTGATTTGAAGGTTTAAAAAGACTTGGAACTAGCCAAGTTGGCTGTCAATAAGATCAATTTTGATGGAATTGCATAGAGAACTAAGATGAATCAAGGATTCTTTATGGCGAGAGTAAGTCATGGTATCAGGTTTGTGGTGTGTGTGTTCAGGTGTTCATTCGGTCTTCCATGTTTCTATGTTGAAGAAGTGCCATTCTGATAGTTCCTATATCATTCGTTGGGATTCAGTTTTGTTCGATGAGAATTCTTCCTATTAGGAGAAGCCCGATATGTGTTCGAGATATCCCCAGTTGTTGCGGGCTCAGGTATCTTTCCCCGTTCTCTTCCTTGTCGCTCGAGGACGAACGATTATTTAATTGGTATCTGATGTAACGATCTGCTCGGTCGTTATTGCAGTTTTGACCATTTTTCCCCGTTGCCCCGTCCCCGAGCCTTATTAATATCATATTGACCCGCGGGGACAGGTGGCATGGTTCCCTAGGCATTGGAGTGAGTTTTGATGTGACTTTTGGAAAATTGGATTTTAAGTGAAACCGTTTGAATCATTTGTAACTGATTGGTGGGATCGGTTCGGTTCCCAATGCACTTGGGTGTATTTTGGAACTTGTGTTGGAAAGTTAATTTTAGGCCGTTGGGAGTTGACTTGGACAACGAGACCTCCGTTGGGAATTCTGAGGTCATAAGTGCATTCGTAGCGCGTTTTTATGTATATCTACATATTTGGTTTGTGTCCGGAAGGTTCCGGGATGGTTCTGGGTGTCGATTTCAAGTTTGGAAGACACTAGAATTTTATGATGTGGTGAGCGCCATAGCGGTGGGGTGACCGCTATAGCGCCCACCGCTATAGCGGTAGGGTGACCGCTATAGCGGTTGCGCTATAGCGTCCCGTTGACCGCAAAAGCGGCCGACGGGCAGTTTTTTGATTTAAATGCCTTTGGAAACCCTTATTTCCTCCCATTCCTTATATTGTATTTCCTTGGCATCTTGGACGCGATTGGAGGAGGGTTTGGTTAGATTTCTCTTGAGGGTAAGTTCTGTAATCTCAATCTCTTCCATTACGTTTCCTAAGTAAGAATCCATGCTAGTAACCCCATAGAATTTGGAGAATAAGAAAGGGTTTTGGGTATCTTTCTAGAATAAGTTGTTAATCATAAAACCTTGATTTGTTGGTGAATTAATCTTGATTAAGTATGGAATTGATGAGTAGTAGCTATATAAACATGATTCCTTCATTATTAGTGGCAATTTGTGAGATTTAAAGTTAGGGTTTATACCCAAAATTGGGGGTTTCACCTAGAACCCGAAATTAAGTAATTTATGATTCCTTTTAGCTTCTAATTGATGGGAATTTATCACCTAGAGTATGAATTTCTTGTTTAAGCTTAGAATCCCTAATTTCTCCGTTCTAGTTAATAAACCCCATTCCATGGGTTAGGTTTTGGGACTTGAATAGAAGTAAGGTTTGAATGATGATTCTTCTTGATTCTAATTCCATATTCAGATATGGATAGACTTTCATTACCATGAGGCGCAACGAAAGGGCAAGGCGCACGATTGACACTTCGAGTTTGCTATTCGGCCTACCAGGTATGTTACGGCTTACCTTCTGGTTAGACATCGGTTAGCGAAGCATATGTATAGTTAGTTTTTGTTGGAGAAAACATGTAAAACTTCGGGTATGAAGTTGGGTTGGATATTGATTTAGGTTGGGCCTTGTTGTATAATTTGGGGGCTAGCCACCTCGTTGTGTTGTTGACTTACCTTGGTCTATCTACTTACTGGCTAGTTGTCACGTTGAGACATTGGGTATTGTAACTAGTGATATATCATGACTATGATATTGCGGTACTATATTTGATTGAGACTAGGAATGAGAATTGTGATTCCATTGTGGCTTATTGTGTAGCCTTATTATTGATATTACTTGTGTGCCCTGTGTAGTACTATTTGGGATTAAATACGTTGTTGATATTACATTGCATCATATTCATACTCATTTCCATGATATATTGATATTGCAGGTTATGGTACTGATGATGATAAGTAAGAGAGTGTACCCTCCGAGGTCTTTGCCGGAGAGCATGAAAGAGAGATGAGAGTCCGTGATCAGAGGTCATTTACCGGAGCAGAATGAGTGTTGATACGAGATCTTGTTGTTGTCATCTGCATACTTGAATCATACATTGAACACTAATCTATTATATATATATATGGAACATTTGACCGGGGGTGACGATGTGGCTTATGTTATTTTTGGAAATACTTGGTAGGTTTTATACTAATTGCGTGGCCATTCTATCTTTGTGTTATACGGGATAGTCGGCAGGTGTAAAGGGTGGAAAGGTCGTCTCGAGGCTGTGTGTTACAGAGCGATATAGTACATGGACTTCGCGGGTCCTCCATGGGTCATGACCATCGAGACGTAATGTTCCGCTCGAGGCATGTGTGTACACGGTATTGGTATATGGCCATTGCATTCACGTCATCTATATCATTGCATTGCATTGCACTTGTTATCATCATTGTTATTGTGTTGTGGATACTTGATCGTATACTTGATTGAATATTTTACCGGTTATGATGAGTACTTGGAACACTTGAGATTAGATGCTTTAACAATAGGCTTGATCGGATATGATGAGACTGGGAACACTCGGGTTTAGATACTTCACTATAAGACTTGATCGGTTATGGAACCTTGTTGGTAGCTGATGCTTTGAATACTGATGTGAATTGTTGATACTTGAGGACTTGATATGTAGTGATGAGACTGTACTATACTTGTACTTGATTGTGAGCATGCCTATCTTTTATTTACTTTTACGTATATATGTTAGCTAACTGAGGACGACCTATGGTACCTACCAGTATGTGTTGTTTGTACTGACCTGCACTTGCTACATTCTTTTATGAATGTAGAGTACCAGGATAGATCTACTTCTACCCCTCGTGGCTAATATTCGAGGAATGCTGATTCGAGTCTCTTCAGGGTGAGCATGAAGACGTACGCTGCACGAAGACTCTACCTTCCATTATGTCTTTATTTCCATCCTGAGACATGATTTTGAGACTATTTGTGTATTACTATTATTTAGACTTGTAGTATTTAGTTAGATGCTCTTGTATGACCAGACTAGATATTGGGGTTTTCTTATATTATTATCGTGAGACTTACGTTATTCATCTTTTTCCGCTTTATTTATGTTTTATGGTTGTTGGGATAAGATACGTTCGGATATTGCGAGATAGTGGTGAGAAGTTAAGGACAAGCGGGTTCCAAAATTATTTTAATGTACGAGTTGGTTTTGAATATTATTTATGACTATTATTAGTAAGGAGATATTGTGAAAGGTTAAGGGTAAGAGAGAAATTCGCAAAATGGGTCGTGAAAATAATGTGGAAGGCTAGGGGTAAAATGGTCATATTAAGAAAAGTTGAGGGGTAAAACGGGAATTTTACAGAAGGGGCCATATTGGCCATGTGAAGAGATGAGGGGCAAGGATGAAAAAAAATAATAAAATAATAATAATAATAATAAGTCATCTTTTGTGTTGGAAGAAAAATCAAGAAAAAGGGAGGAATTCTCTAGAAAAAGAATGAAGGGGGTTATGTGGCTATATTTTTGTATTGAAGGACTTATTCATAAATATGGAAAAAGGGTGGAAGACTTATATATATATATATAAGGAGTCATCTTAATATTCATTATTCTAGAGATTTCAAGAAAAGAAGAACAAGAAAAGAAGGAGAAAAACTCAAAGGCCATTTCGGCCAAGAGGAATTTCCAAGAAAAGTTGGCAAAAATTTCTCCAAAAATTATTTTCCTACTAATTGAAGGGTCCTAAGCAAAGTAGAGTGGTTGTTGAAGCAAGAAGAACACATGTTCATGCAAGTTTAAGTTTCTAGCAAGGTGAAGAATTGAAGAGAAGGTAAGAATTCATTTCTTTTTTTTATGTCATGGACGTTTGTAGATGTTGTAGTGTATGAAAATGGATGAAATTCATGAGGAACAAAAGTATAGGGTGTGGCCGTGCATGCCATGTGTGTGTATGAATTATGCCTTGATTATTTATTGAATGTTTGGTTGTTATTATTGTGGATATTATGTTGATGAAGGAAATTGAATGATTTTGGAAAGGTTGTAGCCTTGCTTGCATGATGCTAGCCGTGAGAATGGTGTGTGAATGTGGCCGTGTATGTGCATGATGGTGTAGCCGTATAGTTGTGGTGTGGCGTGGAGGAAAATAAGCCAATTTTATTTAGTGTTTTGGTTGTTGTTATGTCATGAATACTATGTTGCTATGAATGCATAAAAACCTTGTGAAGTTGTAGAAGTTGGAGACTTGTGATTGAAGTATTTAAATTGAATGTTATGTTCTTGTATGCATGAAAGATAATGTTGTTAGTATGGTGTTGTTGGCATATGAATTATAATATTTTTATTGGAGTTGGAAGGTTTTGAAGGAAGTAGTATATTGATTGAGTGTTATAATGTAATTTGGATTGAATATGGAAATTGTTAGTATGGTTGTTGATATTGCGTTGTTAGTTTGGCCGGGTTAAATTCCCGGATTTGTGGTTGATGAAATTGGCCAAGTTAGACTTTTGGGATTGATGTATTTACAGGGGAAGTGCTGCCGAAATTTCGGCAGACAAGTGTTACCTTAAGATTTGACTTTTGGATGTTCTAATTTAACATTTGGTAAACATGACCAAATTGTAGATTTTGGTGACTTTGGAACTCAAGCTCGAAGTAGCGGAGAAGGCGGAAAAGGTATGTAAGGCTTTATTTCCCTTCTTTGGCATGTCTTAGATGTATAGGCTTGATTTCGCGCCTCGGGGACTTTCCTAACTCTAGGAATCCGAGTTTGAAAATAGTTACTATTCATTCAGTAAGATTGAACCAAAAGTACATGAATCGTGAAAGAAAGGCCTAAGTATTCTAGAACTTGCAAGGATAAGACCCGGTTACCCTAAAACTCTCATAAGCAATGTCATGAAACGTATTATACGTGAATTGTGTATGCCGCCTCATTTGACCCGAGGTGGGCCCATTATTTCAAGATTTTTCCCTATTGCTCCGTTTGACTCATTTTGGAGTAGAATTCAAAGGAAACTTTTGATCCTTGTTTCGATTATCAAACGACAAGTAGTGCACTATTTTAATGGAAATATGTCTATGATGACCACGATAACGATGATGCTAAGGAAGAGAATACGTCTATGATAGGTAAGTAAAAATGATTCCATGACTAAGAGTCTTAAGCTAAGAACCCCATATGAATAAGAAAGTATTAAATTAGCTTCTATGATATCCATGATTCCATTCTATGTTTCCTTCAACACTATTCCTTGTTGATAGTTTCACCTTATAATACTCGTTCCTTCAAGGTGAGGCAAAGCGCCCCTGATTGTTCCATAATGAAATCGGAGGTTTCCGACCTTACGTCACTCCGATAAAGTTATAGCTTTTGGTTGGGCTCTTACGCATGCTTAAGTTATGGCAATTATACCGTGCCTATATGGCCGGGCATGTCACCGCTACGGCGGCAGCTATTGGATGGTTATACCGCGCCTAGATGGCCGGGCATGTCACCGCTTATGCGGACTGCGATGCATATACTGGTCCTAGAGGGCCAGGCACGACCACCACTAGTGGGCGGCACGAAATAATTACCCCGGACGCGGGAGGCCCGGACGCGGGCTAATGATGTCATGTGATTCAGACAGGCTATGATGCCTTATGTAATGTAGGCAGATTATGTATGTATGTATGTAAAGTTAAAGGTAAGCATGCATGATTCCGCCCTCGGGGGCAGACAGCTACAGCCATGCTTTTATTTACATCTCTGGTATTGTTTCCTTATATTACTGTTCTTGTTGCGTTTTCGTTATCATGTTATGGTTTATGCCTTACATACTCGGTACACTATCGTGCGACGTCCTTTCTTGTGGACGCCGCGTCCATGCCGCGCGAGTGTAAGGGACCGAAGGACTTGACTCTTAGGAGCTTCCCCGGTTCATTGAAGTGCTCCGGTTGCTCGAGCCACGACTTGTTATGCGCTTTTTTGCGTACATATTCGGGCCCAGTATAACTTGGCCCTCTCTGTTATCATATGTATGTTGTTTAGAGGCTCGTAGACAATCATGTATGGTCGGATACTTTGTATTTACGGACGATCCCCTCTGATGTATATTAAGTTAGCAAAACTTATGTATTTTACTATGATGCCGCTATGATAGTAGTAATTAATGAAATGGCAATAATAAGAACTTAAATGGCCCACTTAGAAATAAGAGTACGGTATGAGATAAGGGGTGCTCGGTACAAGTATCGGGTACCCGTCGCGGCCCTAGTTGGGTCGTGACAGAAGTGGTATCAGAGCAGGCGGTCCTAGGGGTTTGTCTACGAGCCGTGTCCAGTAGAGTCCTGTCTATGGGTGTGTAGCGCGCCACATTTATAGGCAGGGGGCTGCAGGGCATTTAGGAACTATGACCTTCCTTGTACTCTAGATCGTGCGATAGAGCTATGTTACCAGGTTTCCATGTTCTTTTCCTAATGCTATGTTATGGTTTCAGTAAATGCCGATGAAGAGGAAGGCTACGGGGGCCCAGAGGGGCAAGATGGTGGCTGGGAACAGAGTCGAACGGGGGCCACCAGCGGAAGTAGAAGAAGGCGAGTCTCATAATGAGGCTCCGTCCCAGACTTTTCATGCTCCCCCCGTGTCAACAGAGCAGAGAGGAGTTCCAGCTCCAGCCCCAGTGCCTCCAGTCCCACCGCCAGCAGCTCCGGGCCAGCAAATGGCAGAGGCCATCCAGTTATTGACCCAGCTAGTTGCCGCACAGGCTCAGCGGCAAGATACGGACCCGGGAGATAGGGCGGTGAGTGCTAGGGCCCGTGACTTTATCGCCCTGAAACCTCCGGAGTTCTACGGCTCGAAACCAGAGGAAGACCCGCAGAATTTCATAGATGAGATGTTAAGGACACTGAGAATAATACACGCTTCAGATACAGAGTCAGTGGAATTGGCATCGTACAGATTGCGGGATGTAGCAGTCTTGTGGTATAATAGTTGGATAGCCTCGAGGGGAGCGAATGCACCTCCCCCGGTGTGGCAGGAGTTCACGGAGGCATTTCTGCGACATTTCTTACCGCCGGAGGTTCGACGAGCTCGGGCTGATATGTTTCTGAATCTTAAACAGGGGAATATGAGCGTCAGGGAGTATAGTCTCCGCTTTAACTCGTTAGCCAGGTATGCCCCAGCCATGATAGCTGATATGGGAGATCATGTACACCGATTCGTGAGTGGGTTGGGGCCACACTTAATTAAGGAGTGTTTGACGGCTTCACTCCAGGATGGGATGACCATTGCCCGCATCCAAGCCCACGCTCAAAACCTGGAGGAGCGACATCAGTTAGGAAAAAGGGAGCATTATTTGGATAGGAGTTCTAGAAAAAGGAGCAGGTCTTTCGGGACCAGAAGTGAGTATGGGGGAGGGCAGGCGCAGCAGTATTCCAGATATTCAAGCCAATCGGCCGCCAGTGCACCTCCTCGATTTGCAGATGAGGACCGCCCTAGTTATTCGAGACAAGATCAGAACTCGGGGATTTTGGGTTCTCGGTTTGAAGGAGCTTCCAGACAGGAGAGACGACCAGTTCCACGATGCCGCCAATGTAAGAAATTACATTCGGGTCCGTGTCGTCAAGGCACAGATGCATGTTATGTTTGCGGACAAATTGGGCACCTGATGCGTGGATGTCCGTTTGCGGCCGGTAGCGGTAGGGGCCGGCCCGCAGGATCAATGGCGGGTTCTTTTCCATCCGTACACCCTCCTGGTCAGACTTCCCAGGCCCCAACAGGCCGTGGCCGAGACAGAGGGGGCCACCGTGCCTACGCATTGACAGGACGGCAGGATCCTGAACCCTCCCCAGACGCCGCCACAGGTACATTATCGGCATTTTATTATTATACGAATGTGTTAAATTGCCCTAGATGTTATTATATTATATCCCACTCCTTGCATTACTAAATATAGGGGGAAATTTGAAGACTCGGGGTGAGGAGTACCGTATACATAGGAAAAAGACGGCTATAGGTAGTCGTGAAGGCTGAAATAGTAATTACGAGAGAAAGACGCGTTACGGGGACATCCCGGAAATTGTCAAGACGCCCTAGATGACGTAATAAAGATAGTCCGGGAAGTGGAGGCAAAAATACTAGCGTTAAAACGCCAAAATGTACTAAAGTTTCGAGGTTAAGCGTGCTAGGGTGAGAGCAATCTCAGGATGGGTGACCCCTGGGAAGTACGCTGAAAATTTTGGAAATGTAAATGACAGAGACAGATATGATGTTAAAGATGGTCATTTCGAGTGAAATGAGGATATGTGGGGTGGTTAGAAACCTGATAGAGGTCGCGTAGGTTGAGACCGACTGGACTGGCAAAAAAAAAGGGAGATGTTAAGCGACATGTGAGGTGGAGACCTCCCCGAAATATCATAGTACACTGGAGGCCAGTTGGACATTCGAGGACGAATGTTCCAAAGGGGGGGAGGATGTTATAGCCCGTATTTCATACGTTCGGATATTGCGAGATAGTGGTGAGAAGTTAAGGACAAGACTGGGTTCCAAAATTATTTTAATGTACGAGTTGGTTTTGAATATTATTTATGACTATTATTAGTATGGAAATATTGTGAAAGGTTAAGGGTAAGAGAGAAATTCGCAAAATGGGTCGTGGAAATAATGTGGAAGGCTAGGGGTAAAATGGTCATATTAAGAAAAGTTGAGGGGTAAAACGGGAATTTTACAGAAGGGGCCATATTGGCCATGTGAAGAAATAAGGGGCAAGGATGAAAAAAATAATAATAAGTCATCTTTTGTGTTGGAAGGAAAAAATCAAGAAAAAGGAGGAATTCTCTAGAAAAAGAATGAAGGGGTTATGTGGCTATATTTTTGTATTGAAGGGCTTATTCATAAATATGGAAAAGTAAGGGTGGAAGACTTATATATATATAAGGAGTCATCTTAATATTCATTATTCTAGAGATTTCAAGAAAAGAAGAACAAGAAAAGAAGGAGAAAAACTCAAAGGCCATTTCGGCCAAGAGGAATTTCCAAGAAAAGTTGGCAAAAATTTCTCCAAAAATTATTTTCCTACTAATTGAAGGGTCCTAAGCAAAGTAGAGTGGTTGTTGAAGCAAGAAGAACACATGTTCATGCAAGTTTAAGTTTCTAGCAAGGTGAAGAATTGAAGAGAAGGTAAGAATTCATTTTTTTTTTTATGTCATGGACGTTTGTAGATGTTGTAGTGTATGAAAATGGATGAAATTCATGAGGAACAAAATATAGGGTGTGGCCGTGCATGCCATGTGTGTGTATGAATTATGCCTTGATTATTTATTGAATGTTTGGTTGTTATTATTGTGGATATTATGTTGATGAAGGAAATTGAATGATTTTGGAAAGGTTGTAGCCTTGCTTGCATGATGCTAGCCGTGAGAATGGTGTGTGAATGTGGCCGTGTATGTGCATGATGGTGTAGCCGTATAGTTGTGGTGTGGCGTGGAGGAAAATAAGCCAATTTTATTTAGTGTTTTGGTTGTTGTTATGTCATGAATACTATGTTGCTATGAATGCATAAAAACCTTGTG
The DNA here is from genome assembly GCF_029784015.1 of Lycium ferocissimum. Classification (NCBI taxonomy): domain Eukaryota; kingdom Viridiplantae; phylum Streptophyta; class Magnoliopsida; order Solanales; family Solanaceae; genus Lycium; species Lycium ferocissimum. Next base: position 70,094 of record NW_026725449.1, read on the forward strand.
AAGTTGTAGAAGTTGGAGACTTGTGATTGAAGTATTTAAATTGAATGTTATGTTCTTGTATGCATGAAAGATAATGTTGTTAGTATGGTGTTGTTGGCATATGAATTATAATATTTTTATTGGAGTTGGAAGGTTTTGAAGGAAGTAGTATATTGATTGAGTGTTATAATGTAATTTGGATTGAATATGGAAATTGTTAGTATGGTTGTTGATATTGCGTTGTTAGTTTGGCCGGGTTAAATTCCCGGATTTGTGGTTGATGAAATTGGCCAAGTTAGACTTTTGGGATTGATGTATTTACGGGGGGAAGTCTTTCGAAATTTCGGTAGACAAGTGTTACCTTAAGATTTGACTTTTGGATGTTCTAATTTAACATTTGGTAAACATGACCAAATTGTAGATTTTGGTGACTTTGGAACTCAATTCGAAGTAGCGGAGAAGGCGGAAAAGGTATGTAAGGCTTTATTTCCTTTCTTTGGCATGTCTTAGATGTATAGGTTGGACACGGGCCTCGGGGACTTTCCTAACTCTCGGAATCCAAGTTTGAAATTAGTTACTATTCATTCAAAAGAAGATTGAACCAAAAGTACATGAAAATGAAAGAAAGGCCTAAATTCTAGAACTTGCAAGGATAAGACCCGATTACCCTAAAACTCTCATAAGCAATGTCATGAAACGTATTATACGTGAATTGTGTATGCCGCCTCATTTGACCCGAGGTGGGCCCATTATTTCAAGATTTTTCCCTATTGCTCCGTTTGACTCATTTTGGAGTAGAATTCAAAGGAAACTTTTGATCCTTGTTTCGATTATCAAACGACAAGTAGTGTACTATTTTAATGGAAATATGTCTATGATGACCACGATAACGATGATGCTAAGGAAGAGAATACGTCTATGATAGGTAAGATAAAAATGATTCCATGACTAAGAGTCTTAAGCTAAGAACCCAATATGAATAAGAAAGTATTAAATTAGCTTCTATGATATCCATGATTCCATTCTATGTTTCCTTCAACACTATTCCTTGTTGATAGTTTCACCTTATAATACTCGTTCCTTCAAGGTGAGGCAAAGCGCCCCTGATTGTTCCATAATGAAATCGGAGGTTTCCGACCTTACGTCACTCCGATAAAGTTATAGCTTTTGGTTGGGCTCTTATGCATGCTTAAGTTATGGCAGTTATACCGTGCCTATATGGCCGGGCATGTCACCGCTACGGCGGCAGCTATTGGATGATTATACCGCGCCTAGATGGCCGGGCATGTCACCGCTTATGCGGGCTGCGATGTATATACCGGTCCTAGAGGGCCGGGCACGACCACCACTAGTGGGCGGCACGAAATAATTACCCCGGACGCGGGAGGCCCGGACGCGGGCTAATGATGTCATGTGATTCAGACAGGCTATGATGCCTTATGTAATGTAGGCAGATTATGTATGTATGTATGTAAAGTTAAAGGTAAGCATGCATGATTCCGCCCTCGGGGGCAGACAGCTACAGCCATGCTTTTATTTACATCTCTGGTATTGTTTCCTTATATTACTGTTCTTGTTGCGTTTTCGTTATCATGTTATGATTTATGCCTTACATACTCGGTACACTATCGTACTGACGTCCTTTCTTGTGGACGCTGCGTCCATGCCGCGGGTAAATCGAAGGACTTGACTCTTAGGAGCTTCCCGGTTCGGTTCATTGAAGTGCTCCGGTTGCTCCGGAGCCACGGTCCTTGTTGGTGTATGTTGTTTTGCGTACATATTCGGGCCCGATGTATATAACTTGGCCTCTATTTTCGTTATCATATGTATGTTGTTTAGAGGCTCGTAGACAATCATGTATGGTCGGATACTTTGTATTTACGGACGATCCCCTCTGATGTATATTAAGTTAGCAAAACTTATGTATTTTACTATGATGCCGCTATGATAGTAGTAATTAATGAAATGGCAATAATAAGAACTTAAATGGCCCACTTAGAAATAAGAGTACGGTAAATGATGATGTTGGTGTGGTGGCCGAATGGTGTTGTTGGTGAAGGTATGATGAACAAATTCTATTTAATGTTTGGTTGATGTTGTTATGGATGGTTTGTGTATGTTTGGCATGTAGAAATGAATGAAATTCATGGAATTATGTAGATTGAAACTTGGCCGTGTAGGGGCTGTTTTTGGTAGAACATAATGAACTCATTTTATGTAGTATTTTGGGTGTTGATTGTTGTAGATTATGTGATAAAAATGAAGGTTTGATGACTCAAATGGAAGTCGTAATTGTGTGGGCTGATTTGGAGCTTAATGTGATTTCAATATGTTTTTTTGAATTTATGGAAATAATGTTGTAAACGTGTGGATTGTTGATGTAGTTTATGAGTTTTAAAAGAAAGAAATGTGTTAGTGTTGTTCATGTTGAGTTGGGAAGGTTTCGGGTGCTATGGTATATTGTTTGGATTGTTTGAATATTGTGGGGATTACTTGAAGCGTTCTTGAGACTTGTTTAAGTGGTCTCGGATTAATACTTGAATATGCGAGCATTGAGGTTAGCTTAGAAGTATATAAATGAAATGTTGTCGAATTGTGTAGAAGGAATTATTGATGTTAGAACGCGTTTTGAATCACTTATGGATATTGTTAGTGTGGTTGTTGGTTTGGTCGTTGTTGATTTGGCCGAGTTGAATTCTCGGGGATGTTGAAGTTATAGGGGAAATGCTGCCGAAATTTTTGTAGACAAAGTGTTAATTCGGAATTGGATTCTCAAGTGTTACGGCTAATGGTTGATATTTAATGACGTTATTGTAGATCGTGTGAAGTCGAGACGTGAGTTCGGATTAGCTTAGGGAGCGGCTAAGGTATGTGAAGCTCAGCCTTTCTTTCTTTGGCATGTCTTAGTGCAAGTAAGTATGACACGAATCCCGAGGTAACTCTATTCTTGCAATCCGAGCGTGCCTATGATTCTTATTTGTATCTTGATATTCGTATTCTCAATATGGTCAAGCTATGGTTCTTATGTCATTGGGATGAATTGGATTTTAAAAGTTGCACAAAAGTTTTGTTTTCAAAAGAATTTTGCTTTTAAACGATTCCGTAACTACGAACGAGCGTAACTTTCACAGAAGGGCTCGGATTGCTTCGATATATTAGTGGCAGGTCCTAAAGTGAATAAGGTTCGTAACTTTCATAGGCGGGCCCGGGTGGGGTTGACGCTCGCCTGTGGGTCCCGCGACTTTCTATGTTTGATTCCAACGACCTATTTTTAAAAGGAACTTAATATGACTATTTTTCCGACCCCCGAGTGTGATTATATACTTATCTATTGAGTCTGAAATGACGATCTGGATACTTATGATTCTGATACGTAGCTATGATTTCTAGAATTCCGTTGATATGTTTCCGAATAACGTCCGAAAGATATTTGATACAACTATGGTCCGATTTTCAAAATGATGCTTCGATTTGATTACTTCATTGAGTCCATGGAATGATTTATGTGCTTATGGTTTCTCACTACTCTGCTCGTGCAAGCTCAATATGTCTTTCACCGAGTCCCGGGCCGGGTACGTATTCGTGCACGCGATTAATATGATTATTTCACTGAGTCCCTCATTATAGGGCCGGGTACGGTATGTATATGACATTCACCGAGTCCCGAAAGGGCCGGGTACGGTATATGATGTTATGATTATTTATCGAGTCCCTTGCTAGCGGGGCCGGGACACGCTATTCACCGAGTCCCTCACTAGAGGGTCGGGTACGGTATGTAAATATATGTATATGGACATGCATACATGATTAAGACATGATTTTGCTCACCGAGTCCTTCACTGGAGGGCCGGGTACGGTATATATGTACGATGATGTGATGATATGATTATGATATGATTTCACCTACCGAGTCCCTTACTAGAGGGCCGGGACACGCTATATGTATATATGATGATTACATGATTTTGATATGCATGATAAATGTTTTTGAAGGCAAGTCTTGTGATCTTCTGTACGCTTTACTTCGGTATGATCCCGCTTATTATGTTTCATGCTTTACATACTCAGTATATATTCCGTCTGACCCTTTTCTTCTGGGGGGTTTGCGTTTCATGCCGCGAGGTACGCCTGTGTGAGCTGAAGATGTTAGCGAGAAGATGTTCCGGCGGGATTGGCGAGCTCCATTTGCTTGAGCGCGCCAAGTCGGAGTATTATGTTATGGTTTCATGTTCCGTGTTAGAGACTTTGCGACGATGTGTCGTGGGTATAAGATGTCATTATGTGTAAGCGGCTATGTAAGCCGACGTGTTATTATGTATTGTATTATAAGTTTCATATGTTACAGATTTATTTGATTTGAAAAGATGAAAAGCATATTTGGCTTTCCGAAAAACTTTCGTTATGTAATTATGTTATGGCTAAGGGTCCAGTATGATTATGAATGTCACAAGAGTCAGCGGGTTCGCTCGGCCCTAGGTAAGGGTCGGGTACCCATCACACCCTATCGAATTAAGGGTGTGACAAATTGGTATCAGAGCAGTTCGTCTAGGGGTTGTTCCGCAAAGTCGTGTCCAAGAGAGTCTCCGTTTATGGTGTGAAGCCGGCTACATTTATAAACAGAAGACTACGGGGCATCTAGGATGGTTACTCTTCTTTCACCTCTTAGATCGTGTCATAGAGCCAAGTCATAGGAAATGAGATTTCTTTACGCTAACCTTCGATTGCAGCAGAAGAATGGTGTTGACAGAAGAAGATGATTATCGATACTGGAAGCTGCAAAGCACGCAGGTAAGCAAAGGTACGGAAGATATATGTCAAGAAAGGTATTGACGTACGATTGGAACGTGAAGTTGAAAAGTTTGAGAAGAAAAAGCAAGTAAGAAAGGGGTAACACGTACAGTTGTGTTGAGCGTATGAGTTAAGTCCATTATTTTCAGACCTTTATGAATATTGGGAGCCCTGTGTGGCCGTGAAATGATATGATATATATGTATATGTATTGGCCCTGTGAGGCATTGCTGGTATTTCCTGCGTGCAGGTTTTGGGATAGTAAGAAATACAGAGGAAACTCTGCCGAAATTTTTCTGGAAATGAAATGAGGATGAGATATGAGTTTGGAATGTGTTTTGAAAAAAAAAAAAGTGTGTCAATAGTAATGACGGGATTTAACTAATTTGTGGGTACGGCTGCCCTTGGGAATAAGAAATTGTGGAATTTGTGATAATAATAAATAGGAGGCCGATGAAGATAGAGTAACAAGGAATTTGGAACGGATTTGTGATACCAAAAGACGATTAGGAAGGGCTGGTAGGCTCGGATATAGTAATATGTTAAGGCCCTGACTGAGTCAATAGGTAGGAGAAAAATATGATGAGATCATAGTCACAGAAAGTAGTGATACGAGTAAGACACGGGTATGAAAAAAAAAAGAGAAGAGAGAAAAAAAAAGAGAGAATGGTGACGGATAGAAATGTATTAATAAGACAGCTGCCGGGATGTGTTGTGAGGGCGTTTTGGGAATATGCTAAGATTCCGACTTACTCAATATTATGTGCAGAAGGTCGTCCGGTGAGGTGGACGCGATCGTACCAGCATTAAGGCACCCGATTTTATTAAAGTTTCAAGGTTAAGCGTGCTGGAGCGAGAGAAATTTCAGGATGGGTGACCCCCCCGGGAAGTTTTCCGAAAAGTCTTATAAATTTAGATATAAGAAGCAAATGAGCAGCTAGAGTAGCCTAAGGGAAATTAGAGTCTGCGGAGTGGGCAGAAACCTTAAGGAATCGCGTAGGACGGGGCGGATCAGACCGGTAAAGAGAAAGGGAGCCAACGGAAGAAGGAGACAAGAAGAAAGCGAGACATCAGTGTAGTAATAGGTTATGACGTGTGACGGAGGACACGAGTGCCATGAGTGACGGGACGGTGAAAGACCAATTATAGGAAGATAAGAAACAAGGTAGTATAAGATTTCTCGTGGGCAAAAATGGAAGCTAGACAAAAATGGGAGAAATGATAAAAGGATACCAAAGGAAGCACCCGAGATAAGCTGGGATAAGGATAATATTCCGAGAGAACCTTGGATACTTATCGTCGGGATAAGAATGCTGCCTAACTGAGATTGGAAATAAGGACATGGAACAGAGTATAAGTGGATAATGGTATAGGTACACCCCTAAAGGGGGGAAGTGGGTGAGAGGAGTGCAAGGCTGAGATAGAAACAATCGACACGGTAATGTGTTTGATATGGATGCCTGAGCTATGATGAGACCCTTTATTAAATAAGCTAGTAAGACCGGAAAACCAGCAATAAGTGGATAAAAGTCAGGATGGTATTTAAAGTAGAGCAAGAAGTTTACAGAGACTTTGAATGACAAGACGCTAGGAAGTGGATGTGTATGAGGAAAGGAATATGACAAGAAGACGATATTGTACAACTTAAGAAATAGTAGAATGGATAGCGATGCTATGCTAGGGTAAATGTTATATCCCACATTTTCGGGTGTTCGGATAATTCAAAATAATCGCGGGAAGATAGCAAGCAAGACTATAATTTCATATATAGTCGGTACATGAGTTGCCTATGAAGAATTTAGAAGTGGAAATATGGAGGAAGGCTAAGGGTAAACTTGGAATTTGTAGAATAATTTTCCATGAATTGTAGAACAAAAAAAAAATGTGGGCTTGACCATTTGGGCCAAGTTGGCCGTCCACTTCTTAGTGGGCTTAAGCCCACATGGCTTTTAATGAGCTAAATAAAAGATGACAAAGTCATCTTATTTTCACAAAATTCTCTAGAAAATTCAAGAGAGCCAAGGACAAAAGAAAAAGGAGAAAAACTCCTAAGGCCTTTCGGCCAAGTGCAAAATTGCCAAGAAAATTGACAAAAAATTTCTTTAAAAATCATTTCCTACCAATTGAAGGGTTCCTAGTAAAGTGAAGTGGTCTTTGGAGCAAGAAAAATTCGTATTCTTACAAGTTACAAGGCATAGCTAAGTGGGAAGTCAAGAAGGAAAGGTAAGAATTTATATCCTTTTATATGTTATGGGTGTTTATGTATGTTGTAGTATACAAAAATGGATGAAATTCATATGGAATATGAACATGGAGGTGTGGCCGTCCATGTGTGTTTGTATGTAGGAATCAAGTTTTAATTATTTTATCTTGTGGATAGTTGTGGTTGTAATGAATGCTATGTTAATAATGGAAGTTGGATGATGTTAGTGAAGTTGTAGCCATGTGTGTATAATGTTGGCCGTGAGTTGTATATCACATGTATAGCCGTGTATATTGATGAATTATAAAGGAATGGTGAGCAAGTTTATTTAGTATTTTGGTTGTTGTTATGTGGATTTTATATTGCTAATAATAGCTTAATGATCTTAGTGAAATGGTAGTAGTTGGAGACTTGTCGTAGAAGTTTATGTAAATTGAACATAATGCTTTTGCATGCATGGAAGGTAATGTTGTTGGTGCATAAATATTATGGTTATTATGGGTTTTATTGGAGTTGGAAAGCCTTGAAGGAAGTAGTATATTGATTGAATTGTTAGGATGTACTTTGAGTTGGTTATTGAAATTGCTAGTATGGTTGTTGGCATTGTTGTTGATAATTTGGCCGGGTTGAATTCCCGGGATTGTCATTGATTGAAATTGGCCAAGTTGAATTTGGTGGGATGGAGTATTTACAGGGGAAATGCTACCGAAATTTCGGTAGACAAATGATTACTTTAAACTTCGGCTTTTAGATGCTCAAATTGACATTTGGTAAATGTGACCAAATTGTAGATTTTGGCGAATTTGGAACTGGAATTTGGAGTCTTGAAAGAAGCGAAAAAGGTATGTAAGGCTTTACCCTTCCTTCTTTGGCATGTCTTTGACGTATTAGGGTTGGATACGGGCCTCGGGGACAATTCCTTTCCTAGAAATCCGAGATTGAAATTAACCCTTTTTCATTCAATAGAATTGAATTAATATTTTACATACAATGTTGGAAAGTTACCTAAACATCTAGAACTCGCACAAATAGGACCCGACTACCTTAAAACTCTCATAAGTGACGTCTTGGAATGGAATATATGTAAATTGTGTGCGCCACCTCATTTGACTTGAGGTGGGCCCACTGTTCCCGGATTTCCTTTATTGTTCTGTTCATCAAACAATAAATGTTGTAACTATTCTAATGAGAATATTTCTATGATGATAATGATAACGATGATGTAAGGAAGAGGATATGTCTATGATGAGTATGATAAGAATGATTCATGACTAAGAGCCTTAAGTTAAGAATCCAATGCGAGTATGAAAGTGTTAAACTAGTTCTTGATCTTTAATTTTATTCCTTGGTTATGATACTATTTTTCTAAAGATTTCAAGCATATGAACTAACGTTTATGATGTCCATGATTTCGTTTCATGTTTTCTTTTAATATTATTTTCCGTTAATAGTCCCGCCTTATAATTATCGTTCCTTCAGGGTGAGACACGATGGCCCTGGTTATTCCATAATGTAACCGGAGGTTTCCGACCTTATGTCACTCCGATGGATATATGATTTTCCTTGGGCTCTCCCCGTATGCTTATATGACATATGTATATGAGATATGTACATGTACATGGGGTGGGGGAAGGGATATATGGGGAAGGGGAAGGGATACATGTTCATTGCCACCTGGTCAGCTGGCGTTATCATCCCGGACGCGGGATGCCCGGACGCGGGATATATGGGCGAGCCGACGTATTTCGGCGCTATGTGGGCGAGCCGACGTTGTTCGGTGCTATGACATGACACGATATGATATGACATGATACGATATGATATGACATGATATGATATGATATAATGATACGATATGATATGATATGATATGATATGGTATGATATGATATGATATGATACGGTATGATATGATATGATACGATATGATGATATGATACGATATGACATGATATGATATGATATGATATTATGATATGATATGATATGATATGATACGATATGATATGAAATGATATGTTATGATTTTCTAAAATGGAAAGACAACATGCATGATATAAGTTGTAGGGTATTCTATGTGAAAAAGTTACTTTTTTTTTCACTATATGTTCTATGGACCCATGATATGGTTATTCATACTTTGTGTCCTTGCTTGCCTTATTAATTTCCATGCCTTACATACTCGGTACATTATTCGTACTGATGTCCCTTCTTGTGGACGCTGCGTTCCATGCCGCGCAGGTCAGCAGGTGGATAGACTTGACTCCTAGGAGCTCCATCAGCAGTATTGTAGCAGCGCTCCAGTTGTTCCGGAGCCTGAGTTCTTTGGTACTATTTTGTATATATATATTCGGGCACGGCAGTACTCGGCCCTCCCTATGTATATGTGCACTATGTTTAGAGGCTCGTAGACAGATATATACAGTTAGATGTTTTGTACTTTTGATGGTCCTCGTCGCTGTTTAATGTGTTAACAAAGCTTGTTAGCCTATGTTTATAATTATGCTATTATTGTTAATGTTAAAAAAAAAAAAAACATGGTAAGGTTCCTACGGCCCACTTAGTAATAAAGGTGATATGGCAGATAAGGGGTGCTCGGTACAAGTATCGGGTACTCGTCGCGGCCCCTAGTTGGGTCGTGACAGAAGTGGTATCAGAGCAGGCGGTCCTAGGGGTTTGTCTACGAGCCGTGTCCAGTAGAGTCCTGTTTATGGGTGTGTAGCGCGCCACACTTATAAACAGGAGGCTGCATGGCATTTAGGAAATATGACCTTCTTTGTACTCTAGATCGTGCGATAGAGCTATGCTATCAGGTTTCCATATTATTCTCCTAATCCTATGTTATGGTTTCAGTAATGCCGATGAAAAAGAAGGCTACGGCGGCCCAGAAGAGCAAAAGGGTGGCCGGAAACAGAGTTGAACGGCAGCTAGAGGAAGACGAATCTTATAATGAAGCTCCCCCTCGGACTTCTCCTGCTTCCCCAATATCAGCAGAGCAAGAAAGAGTTCCAGCTCCAACCCCAGCACCTCCAGCTCCACCGCCAGCAGCTCCGGGCCATCAGATGGCAGAGGCCATCCAGTTATTGACCCAGCTAGTGGCCGCACAAGTTCAGCGGCAAAATGTAGACCCGGGAGACAGGGCGGTGAGTGCAAGGGCCCGCGACTTTATTACTCTGAGACCCCCGGAGTTTTATGGATCAAAACCAGAGGAAGACCCGCAGAGTTTCATAGATGAGATGCTGAGGACTCTGAGGATCATACATGCTTCGGATACGGAGTCGTAGAGTTGGCTTCATACGGCCGCGGGATGTGGCAGTTCTGTGGTATAATAACTGGGTATCTTCGAGGGGAGCGAATGCACCCCCTCCGGTTTGGCAGGAGTTCACTGAGGCATTCTTGCGACATTTTCTACCGCCGGAGGTTCGACGAGCTCGAGCTGATATGTTTTTGAATCTTAAGCAGGGAAATATGAGTGTCAGAGAATATAGTCTTCGCTTTAACTCGTTAGCCAGGTATGCCCCAGCTATGATAGCTGATATGGGAGATCACGTATATCGGTTTGTGAGTGGGTTGGGGCCACATATAATTAAGGAGTGCTTGACGGCTTCACTCCAGGATGGGATGACTATTGCTCGTATCCAGGCCCATGCCCAAAACTTGGAGGAACAATATCAGCTACGGAGAGGGGAGCGTTATCCAGATAGGGGTCCCAGAAAAAGAGGCAGATCTTCCGGGGGTAGAAGCGAATACAGGGGGGGGGGGGCAGGCACAGGAGCAATCTGGGTATTCAGGCCAATCAATGGCCAGTGCACCACCTCGATTTGCGGATAGGGGATTTGATCGCTCTGCCTACCGGGACCGGATCGGGGTATTAGAGCTTCGGGTCCCGATATAAGGCGATTCCGGCGGGACGGGGCAACCCCCACTACGGTGTGCTCGGTGTGGCGGGCCACACTGCGGACGTTGTTACCGAGATACGGATGCATGTTATGCACTGCGGACGGACCGACCATTTGATGCGAGATTGTCCGCTAAGGAATGAGGGAAGTAGAGCTCGGCCGCCGGTCGGCGGTGGGTTCATCACCGTCCGTGCGCCCTCGGGCAGGGCCTCCGGTGCCCCGGCAGGGTCGTGGTCGAGGCAGAGGAGGGGCATCCAGTTCAGCCGGCCCTCCGCACCGTATATACGCATTGGCAGGACGGCAGGATCCTGAACCTTCCGTAGATGCGGCCACAGGTACACTTTCGGCATTTTTCTACGATATGTGGGTATTAACTTGAATTGGATTTTACTTTATCATGCACCGCCCTTTGTATTATCGAACGTTTTAGGAATTGAGGGAATTTAGAACAAAAATAGCCATATACATAGGTACGAATACTAGGGATTGCGGAGGTTAGAATTGTAATTAAAAGAAAAGACGTGTTACGCGGGCGTGTTGAAAACTGCTAAGACCCCAACTTGTCCCATATTATGTGATATAGGCAGTGCGGAGGAGTGGAGGCAAATAGACTAGCATCAAGGCACTAAAATGCACCAAAGTTTCAAGGTTAAGCGTGCTAGGGTGAGAGCAATATCAAGATGGGTGACCCCCTGGGAAACAGGCTGAAAATTTCATAAATGTGGGAACAAGAGACGAATGTGAAATTAGGTAGCCTAAAGTAAATTAGAGTGTGTGAAGTGGTTGGAAGCTCTATAGAAGTCGTGTAGGCTGGGACGGACTAGATTAACAGGAGGAGAGAAAGCATGACAGAACTTCAGGACTAAAGAAAATTTAATTAGCTTTTGGAAGTGTTTGTGAGTAAAATAGTGGTGGGAATGTATATATATGTACATGACATCTCATCTGCGACTGTAGAACATGTTAGACCTGAAATGAATTATGACGATTCAAGTTCCAACAAAAAGGGGCTTATTAACTCAGGGCCAGCGTTCAAAGCGAAGTTAATTGGCTTACGGCCTACAAGTAACCTGGGCTTCCAAAATGGATGTGTTAAGTGACGTGTGAGGTAACTTCAAAGAAGACCTCCCCGAAGTATCATAATGCGTTACGAGACCAATCGAACATTCGAGGACGAATGTTCTAAAGGGGGGAGGATGTTATATCCCGCATTTTCGGGTGTTCGGATAATTCAAAATAATCGCGGGAAGATAGCAAGCGAGACTATAATTTCATATATAGTCGGTACATGAGTTGCCTATGAAGAATTTAAAAGTGGAAATATGGAGGAAGGCTAAGGGTAAACTTGGAATTTGTAGAATAATTTTCCATGAATTGTAGAACAAAAAAAAATGTGTGGGCTTGACCATTTGGGCCAAGTTGGCCGTCCACTTCTTAGTGGGCTTAAGCCCACATGGCTTTTAATGAGCTAAATAAAAGATGACAAAGTCATCTTATTTTCACAAAATTCTCTAGAAAATTCAAGAGAGCCAAGGACAAAAGAAAAAGGAGAAAAACTCCTAAGGCCTTTCGGCCAAGTGCAAAATTGCCAAGAAAATTGACAAAAAATTTCTTTAAAAATCATTTCCTACCAATTGAAGGGTTCCTAGTAAAGTGAAGTGGTCTTTGGAGCAAGAAAAATTCGTATTCTTACAAGTTACAAGGCATAGCTAAGTGGGAAGTCAAGAAGGAAAGGTAAGAATTTATATCCTTTTATATGTTATGGGTGTTTATGTATGTTGTAGTATACAAAAATGGATGAAATTCATATGGAATATGAACATGGAGGTGTGGCCGTCCATGTGTGTTTGTATGTAGGAATCAAGTTTTAATTATTTTATCTTGTGGATAGTTGTGGTTGTAATGAATGCTATGTTAATAATGGAAGTTGGATGATGTTAGTGAAGTTGTAGCCATGTGTGTATAATGTTGGCCGTGAGTTGTATATCACATGTATAGCCGTGTATATTGATGAATTATAAAGGAATGGTGAGCAAGTTTATTTAGTATTTTGGTTGTTGTTATGTGGATTTTATATTGCTAATAATAGCTTAATGATCTTAGTGAAATGGTAGTAGTTGGAGACTTGTCGTAGAAGTTTATGTAAATTGAACATAATGCTTTTGCATGCATGGAAGGTAATGTTGTTGGTGCATAAATATTATGGTTATTATGGGTTTTATTGGAGTTGGAAAGCCTTGAAGGAAGTAGTATATTGATTGAATTGTTAGGATGTACTTTGAGTTGGTTATTGAAATTGCTAGTATGGTTGTTGGCATTGTTGTTGATAATTTGGCCGGGTTGAATTCCCGGGATTGTCATTGATTGAAATTGGCCAAGTTGAATTTGGTGGGATGGAGCATTTATAGGGGAAATGTTGCCGAAATTTCGGTAGACAAATGATTACTTTGAATTTCGGCTTCTAGATGCTCAAATTGACATTTGGTAAATGTGACCAAATTGTAGATTTTGGCGAATTTGGAACTGGAATCTGGAGTCGTGAAAGAAGCGAAAAAGGTATGTAAGGCTTTACTCTTCCTTCTTTGGCATGTCTTTGACGTATTAGGGTTGGATACGGGCCTCGGGGACAATTCCTTTCCTAGAAATCCGAGATTGAAATTAACCCTTTTTCATTCAATAGAATTGAATTAATATTTTACATACAATGTTGGAAAGTTACCTAAACATCTAGAACTCGCACAAATAGGACCCGACTACCTTAAAACTCTCATAAGTGACGTCTTGGAATGTAATATATAAATTGTGTGCGCCACCTCATTTGACTTGAGGTGGGCCCACTTGTTCCGATTTCCTTTATTGTTCTGTTCATCAAACAATAAATGTTGTAACTATTCTAATGAGAATATTTCTATGATGATAATGATAACGATGATGTAAGGAAGAGGATATGTCTATGATGAGTATGATAAGAATGATTCCATGACTAAGAGCCTTAAGTTAAGAATCCAATGCGAGTATGAAAGTGTTAAACTAGTTCTTGATCTTTAATTTTATTCCTTGGTTATGATACTATTTTTCTAAAGATTTCAAGCATATGAACTAACGTTTATGATGTCCATGATTTCGTTTCATGTTTTCTTTTAATATTATTTTCCGTTAATAGTCCCGCCTTATAATTATCGTTCCTTCAGGGTGAGACACGATGGCCCTGGTTATTCCATAATGTAATCAGGAGATTTCCGACCTTATGTCACTCCGATGGATATATGATTTTCCTTGGGCTCTCTGCATACTTATATGACATATGTATATGAGATATATACATGTACATGGGGTGGGGAAGGGATATATGGGGAAGGGGAAGGGATACATGTTCATTGCCACCTGTTATCATCGGGACGCGTTATCATCCCGGACGCGGGATGCCGTTGTTCGGTGCGGGATATATGGGCGAGCCGACGATATGATTGACATCGATATGCGACATATGTGGACATGACACGATATGATATGATATGATACGTTGTGATATGATATGTGCTATGATATGATATGATATGATATGACATGATATGATATGATATGATATGATATGATATGATATGATATGATATGATATGATACGATATGGTATGATATGGTATGATATGATATGATATGATACGATATGATATGTTATGATAAGATACGACATGATATAAGTTCTATTTTCTATGTCTATGAAAAAGAAATGTTTTTTTCTAAAAGGGAAAGACAAGCATGCATGGTATCCAGCCTGGAAAGGGTATTCCTATGTGCAGGTTACTTTTTTTTATCCCACTATATGTCCTATGGACCCATGATATGGTTATTCATACTTTGTGTCCTTGCTTGCATTATTAATTTCCATGCCTTACCTACTCGGTACATTATTCGTACTGACGTCCCTTCTTGTGGACGCCGCGTTCCATGCCGCGGAGTCGTCGCAGTGGACGGACTTGACTCTAGGAGCTCCGCCAGTGATATTGTAGCAGCGCTCCAGTTGTTCCGGAGCCTCAGTTCTTTGGTACTATTTTGTATATATATATTCGGGCACGGCAGTACTCGGCCCTCCCTATGTATATGTGCACTATGTTTAGAGGCTCGTAGACAGATATGTACAGTTAGATGTTTTGTACTTTTGATGGTCCTCGTCGCTGTTCAATGTGTTAACAAAGCTTGTTAGCCTATGTTTATAATTATGCTATTATTGTTAATGTTAAAAAAAAAAAAAAACATGGTAAGGTTCCTACGGCCCACTTAGTAATAAAGGTAATATGGCAGATAAGGGGTGCTCGGTACAAGTATCGGGTACTCGTCGCGGCCCCTAGTTGGGTCGTGACAGTAAAAGCCAAGATGTTGGCTATAAAGGTGTCCGCTAATGCTATTGCAACTTGTCAGTATTAAGGAAAAGGGAGTCAGAGGACGAAAGGACTATGTCTAAGATTAAACGTACTTGGCATAAGTGGTGCAGAGCCCGGTGATGTTACTTGTAAGTATTAGTGTACTAAAAATAGGACTAAGTAAGTATTTGATAAGAAGAG